>NC_067198.1:42065648-42370440 GCF_000699445.3 Schistosoma haematobium | reverse complement strand
ATGGTTGTGTTGTTATTCCTCCTTCATTGCGTAAATCTGTCCTTGAAGATCTTCATAGTCGACATTCAGGTGTTGAGAAAATGAAGTCCTTGTCAAGGCTCACATATTGGTGGCCAGAGATAAATGCAGATATCTGTTGTACAGCGAACAACTGTGAGAAATGTCATCAGTTGAAAAGTCATCCTTCGAAGTGGACTCCATGGCCAGTATCGTCTGGGGCCTGGCAGAAAATTCATGCATACTATTGTGGTCCGTTTCTTGGCAAATACTATGCACTTGTAGTCATTGATTCTTTTTCGAAATGGCTTGATTTTTTTTCACAACTTCACCAAATTCTGACCTCGAAATCCAAGCATTAAGAAAAGTGTTTGGTCGAAAAGGGGTTCCCATGGTGCTGATGACCGATATTGGCTCTCATTTTGCTGCGGATGCAGTCACCACCTGGTTGAACGGTATAGGTTTCAAACATCTGTTTACTGCTCCCAGACATCCTTGTTCTAATAATCAGGCAGAAAATTTTGTCAGGACATTGGAAATTGCTATTGATTCTATTGCCGCGTCAACAGTCAATGAGCTGGAGAGGGGAGTAGATACCTTTCTACTGCAATATGGAAATGACAGACATTCGGTAACGAAAAAAACTCCATCAAAGCTATTAAAAGGAAGAATTCTTCGGTCGAATATGAGATGTTTGGAGTCCCCTGAAGTTACATATTATCGTGGAAATGATCTTCGACCATCTACGGGGATTGTGCTGAAGAATGTCGTGAAATCTATGATACGAATCCTAGTACATTCGTTTGTGCTTACCTAGTACTTCTTGATCTAATTGCCTTATTTCTGGGATTCTTAGTTTGTACTACAATTCAAATATTCCTAATCATCATAATTTTACTTGCTAATCCCTCAACACTTTCATTCCTTTTTCCCAGTCCATGTCGTCCATGATAAACTTATAATTTGTGTCGTGATTGGAGTTTGATATCGAGAATGAGGTACGACGTAATAGGCCACCCCAAACTTTTAAACCAGAGTTAGTGAACAAACACTCAAAGAGAAATCTGTTTATTCAAAAATTGCAGCAAACTGGTTCACTGTTATAATAACATTGTAAAATATTAATAACACCTGTCTTACGAACAGTAATAAGAATAAGCGTCATTCGTACTTTCGTTATACATTCACACCGATTCTAAAATCAAACCACGAACGAGACTATAATATGGAGATGCTGAAGACATAAAGCTAAATGTTATCATGACCAAACAGGATTGAAGATGCCACAGGTATTCGGAGTTTGGCGACGCTTTAACCAGTAGAACTTCTTAATATGAATCGTACCCATCAAGTGAAATCAAAAGACAGAGGCGAGGAGGTTCAAAAATGTATTTGATAGGTTATCAATATATCGAGGATCGCCTGATCTAATCTGGCTAGCGATTGTAGAGGTTGTTGAGCACGGCGTTCCTACTCGTGATCTGGTGCGGATGCATGACCGAGTGCCTTCAGCCAGGTGAGTCCATTAAAACTAATATGGTAAGCATCCAATGTCGAAAACTCACAGAGCTATTAATTTTGGGGATTTATTTACCGCTCCAGGACCAATAATATCGGCACTTTAGTTTCCTTGGCAGTCGTTATAGACCCTGACATTCAGTCTAGATTGTCAGGTTTGTTTGTGAGCACTCCTATACGATTAACTCTATGCCTTCAAAAAACTGATCACTGACAAGTGTATAGCACTGGAATACACTTTATCCCCTTCGTTCTTTGTTTTGAAAAAATACTTTGACGGTCCTGAACCCGTAAGATTCGCGTTTTTACAGGGAGCATCAAAGTAACCACTTATATGTGTGGGATCTTCTTCATGATCAAGACACAAAAGCACCTCTCTAATATTTATTTATTTGATCACATAAATATTGGAGCAAAGGGGCACTGAATACATGTGCACCATACATGTCACTTGACTTGTATATGGGCTATAATACTGCTCGGGTGCCCAAACCGAAGCGGATAGTTTTCGTCTTCTTAGAGGAGTCACTCTCCGAGCCTATTATCTGAGAGACTAATTCAAAAGACAGTGCAGCAACGTTAGGAGATGCAGTCCCATGGTAGCCGGTGCCATTTGTCTCTCAGAACCATGAAACCTATGTCCACCATTGGTTTGGAATCAGAGATTTTCAACTCCTAGGTAGAGCCACCATATCTACTAACCCGGTTGAAGTGTCAGGCATTGTCCTATCAGTTTCGTAAATAACACCCCCAGTGCGATAAGGAAGTGGGTAGACTTCCCTGGAAGTAGCTGTATACGCGTGGCCATGTGGGAGCATTTCACGAGAGGGAGCTGACTCTCCCCACCCTCGTCTGTACCAAGGCATTTGGGGGCTTCCCGATCTATCTCGAGCGAGCGCTCTACCACTGAGCTACAACACCGATACCTCACTAAAAGCTAACTTCATCTGTCATGATTGGGTCGAATATGTTCTCCTTATCCCGAAAACCCAAATGTTTTGTCCACACCTTTCCTCAGATACTTAAGTAGTCCTACAAGTCTCCCAAATTGTCCGCACATTCCATGTACCTCTGTTAATTGTTGCTCATGTTGTCAGAACAGTTATCAGTCTCGTTAGTTACAACAAATATTGAGCTTCCTTATAAGGCGTCACAACGCTTACAAATGAAGGTCTTTAAACTCTCAAGGCAGATTCTAAATGTTTTAAATAATTTTTTCTAGCTAGCGTCCTTCTAGAAAGATTAATTGTGACTTTCGTAGCGTCGTTCTAAATTATTATTTCACAAATTTTTATGCTGATATCCAGTTTCACTCTATATACTATTACACAAATCTACATATATTTATCCAAGTGCACTAAAGGATTTTTATTTTTTAAATTGTTGGTTTACTTCAGAGGTTGATATTGACTACACAATTATTATTATCATGGTTGAACACTTCCACTAGGTGTTCATTTATTTTTTCTCTTTTTTCCACCTAAATAAATATTATTAAGATTCCGAAGTTTGTAGTTAAAACGACAACTTATATCACACTTAAATTAACTTCTCAGACTCGCTTTATCTTCATTATGCATTTATGACTTACGCATATTGATATTTGGTTGTCCTTTGCACTTAATTGAGACTTTCATAGCATCACTCCAAACTATGACTACACAAACACTTAATCTAACGTCATATCTTACTGCAGTAATGTTATTTTTCTTTGATTATTTTCTATTTTATTCGTGTTACTAATTTGAAGACACAAACATAGTCATTTATTCTTGTTCTGTGTTCATAAACACGCCTATCTAACTATTTGGGTATTTCATGTCTCCCTTATTTCTATTGCCTTATTTTCTCTATTTCATTCTTTAAAATCAATTCAATATTCTTCTCAATTACACGTATCCTGATTTGTTAATATCCCATTATCATTATTATATCTTCTCTTTTTCAAATATGGAAAATATAAAATATTGAAACTCGTATTATTGTATTTTTGACGAAACCCGAAATGGTTTCTTCACAACACTTATGTATCCATAAGATGTTTGTGAATAATAATAATTACTATTATTTTCTACGTGGTGGCGCCGCTAGTCCTATACCTTACCCTACTTTATTTAGGCTTAGGACCGAGAGTAGCCTTAGGAGGACTCTGAGTTGTAGTTCAGTTACCAGTCGACGTAAGTTGGTACATAGCCACGAAACTAGTTTTCACCAAATGTATTTATTATTAGTGAATATTTGACCGTTACTGAGGTATTTTTCGTGGGAGAAACATGAGCGACATCTATTAGTGATTTAAACCACAGGGTTACAAAAAGCCAATAGATTTCTTCAAGGTCTATTGCACTGATGGATTCTCGCAAACTCGTCCCATCAGGTTCCGAACATGATGAAGAGCGACAACAAATCAGATCTAGGTCAAGAAAAAGTCTAAGAAACGACCGTGAGCAGTGGTGGGCAACGAAAGCAAAAGAGATGGAAAAGACGGCGGCTTTAGGGAACACAAGATAGCTCCACAGACTAATAAAAGAAACTGGAGTTAATAAGTCGTGTAAGTGAGACCATTTCGGAAAAAGACGACACTCTCAACTGCTCCCAGTCCAGACGTTTAGAACGGTGGGCGGAACACTTTGGAGAACAGTTCAGCTGCTCTACAATTGCCCTCCATTCCCAAACAGCCTGAATGGAACATTGGAGTAGGTCCCCCGACTCCAGCTGAAGTTCAAAAGGTTATAGTTAATCTGAAAAGAGGAAGGGCAGCTGGTCCAGATGGATTGGCTCCAGAGGTCTTTAAGGATGGTGGTCCAATTTTAGCGATTAGGTTGACTAATATTTTAGCTAAGATCTGGGAGTTAGACGTTATCCCATCTGATTGGTTGCAATCATTTATCGTCCCAATATATAAGAAAGGGTCAAAATAATTCTATGAAAACCATAGAGGGATTAGTTTGACTAACATAACATCCAAAATACTGGCCTCGATAATTATCAGACACCTAACTAAGACCAGTGAACTGCAAACAGGAGAGAATCAAGCTGGGTTCAGACCTGGTTGTGAATGCATCGACCACATATTCACCAGTCGTCACGTTACAGAACACAGGCATACTTATCGGCGTCCGATAATGGTGATCTTTCTTGACTTTAAAGCAGCATTCGACTCTGTAGATCGACAGGTTCTTTGGCAGTGCCTGTCATTGAAAGGCGTACCTCAGAAGTACATAAACCTTGTGAAGGCTCTTTACCCGAACACTACCAGTCGAGTCAGAGCTTATGGCAAACTGTCATCTGCTTTTGCAACCTTAAGTGGCGTCCATCAAGGCTGTCCACCATCTTCATTTTTGTTCAACTTCATCATAGATCTACTGCTGGAAATAACGTTCACGTCAACTATATTTTCAGGAATTAATCTCCTACCAGGAGGTTCACTTATAGACTTAGAATACGCAGATGACATAGTCCTGTTTGGTGAAGACGCTGATATATATATATATATACTCGCGTTGTGATGTGGCAACATAGGCCGATGCACATATATGCCAGGTTCCAAGTTACATATGACTAAGTACTACTTTATTAAGGCATTTCATTTACTCATCAAGAGAAGACCCAAAAAAGCTCAAAACTACCACACGGTCTTCATTCTCTTGATAGTTAGCTAAACCATCTAACTCTTCCCAGTTATTATCTTGACACATTTACAGCCCGAATAAGACCCACATTTCATCCTCCCTTAACAGGAAGAGTGGAGACCAGCGAATACGATGAATACAAATAACGACAAACGAATTACTAGAAATCACGAACCATTTTCAATATATCGAAAACACAGACTACAATGAGAGAAATATTTGGTTGATTAAGTGTGAAAGTATACATAAAGTCAGCCACGAGATTTGTAAAATAAACAGAAATGAGTAATAGTATTCGTAATGCAAAAAAATGTAAATGACACGAAAATCAAAAGTGCGTTTTAATAACATAGAACGTAACGGCAAAATGCACACAAAGCCATTTATATATAGAAGGAATAGTAAGCTTATTAGGAAAAAATCACTTATATATATATATACAAATAATTTACTCATTTAGCTTCTTAGATAGTCAATATCCATGACTGATTAATTGATAGCATTACTAGTTAACTCTTCATAACACATTTGGCACACACGAACTGGATCTTTACTAAACGTTGTAGAAGCCCGATTAGAAGAACAGTTTTGGCAAAATATACCGCCACAATTTCTACAATGATGCTATATATGGAAAAAGAAAATGGGTGTCATCATTCGTAATTACTTATCAAGTAAGTATTAAAAATACACTGGATTAAAGTGTGTCAACATCACTTTAGATACATGAAATATAATAGAGAGTTTTACTTACTTAATACGAACCTTCAAGACATCGGTTATTTTTAGTATAAGATTGTAGAGCTGGTTGGATTTCATTGAAATTATGAACTGATCTAAGTGTGACCAGGACTGAAAACCTAGAACTAACGAAACAACTGTATAGTACTCTTCAATAAAGTACATCTACTATTTCACACGCGGTAATCAAACCCAGGACCTTCGGTCTCGCGTATGGTCGCGTAATCTCTAAATCAATGAGTCTACATCCAACGGCGTTAATGTCTGACTCAATAAATCCACGATTTTGGGCGACCATTATTGACAGAAACCAAAGTATGAATAACAAATAAATTGTAATATTCCAAACATGTACTAACGATCAAGGTTGAATAAGAATTACCAAAAATCGAAACTAAACTGTTCACAAATCGATACACTTGATTAAATGTTAAAGTCATGAATGTAAAAATCAGTCACTTTATTTATTTAAACACATAAACAATAATGTAAAGGTCATCAAAATATGTATGCGCAACGCAATTCACTGAATTCATACGTGGGTTAGGATACTTCCCGGGTGCCAAAACTGAAGCAGCTAGTTTTCTTAGAGGGCAAGTCCCAGAGAATTTGACCAAAAAGTCTAATCTGCAAGGCAATGGGGCAACGTTAGTTGATGCGGTTCCATGGTACCTGGTGACCAATCATAGGTTCATACGCCGTTTGTTCCTTCACGAACATGAACCCAATGTGCACCATTGAGTTGAAATCCGGGTTTTCCAACCCATTGGGTTGGTTATTTTAAGGGTGGTGGGTCTTATAATGAAACGACATAAAAATTTCTAGATAAAGCAAGCTTTTGATAACTTAAAGTTTCACAGAAAAACAAAATCCGAACAAAAATAAGGAATTTTGGGAAAGCACATTAATTTAATTTTTATCAAATGAACTTAAAACGGTGTAACTTATATGCCAAACTCCCGAGTAGGATGGAAATGTCCATGAGAATCGCACTGTAACCTGTGTCTGGTTCTTGTCGGGGACAAAACGTGTAAGGATATAAAATACAAATATATGCAAGGCGAAATTCACGTATTGTATGTTTAGTCCAAGCATTCTGTCAAAACCCGTTGTGCAAGTAGTCTATGTAATTGAGCCACAAACCAGAATTACTGACATTCTGATAAGCCGCATGATTCCAGACCGATTGAGTACTGTTTCAAGGCCATACGGTATAGACAAACCTTTATAGCTAAATGAATTATTTTACCTAGCTTCATCTGGTTCATGCTAACAGTATGGATTTATGTGGATGATCTATAAATATATTCACTCGGCCATCACAGTAAAGTTTTCTAAATATTCTTTATCTTTTCGCTGTAACCCAACTGATTGGGTCAATCGCTAAGAAGAGTGTGATTTTGACTGAAATGAATTGGTCGATCATCACAAACCTGGACTTCAATATACAAAAACTAAAAGTATATCTCTAACATTAATTGAATTTTGAAATGACATCAAGTAATATTAGATTTTTCGGTCTTTACACTGTAGTATCATATTTACAGCATTTCATTTAAAACAAAGAATCAAATTATTTAATATGACATGGATATGTTTGTAGGGAAACTGAATTTTAAAAATATCCGTGTTACTAGATACAAAATTAATCAAACGACGGAAGACAAAGAAGTTTATGACATATTAATTACTAGTCAGAAAGTTAAGTCAGTCAGTCAGCTACGACCTAGGACCAGGCACATATATGCATCGGTCCAAGTTGCCATACCTCATTAACACAACAAGATGAACATCGGATTGATAAAAGTAGTTAATTCAGTGGTGGTAATATATAAAAGAAAGATTGCACATAAGGAATTAGTACAGGAAGAAAGAATTACTTCGTAGAAAGAAAGATATGAAACGATTTTAATCTCATAGTTTAAGAGAAGAGGGAGAGTGTATACACCTACGTCATAGCGACCGATTCTGAGCCATGTCACCCAGAGTCTCCAACCATTGGTTACGACAGTCACGCGGACCCAAACCAAGTAGTCTGCATCTACCATCATGGCTAAGACTGAAGTTAGTGACTTCAAGCGCTGATGCCACGTTTTGATTTGGCTGCCCCTAAATTTCTTCCAGCCATCCCCCCAACACTAGTCAGCATTGCGCGTAGTGGTGATCGGAGTTCAAGAATACGTAACACGTGACCTAACCACCTCAGTTGATGAAAATTCACAACCTCATCAACTGATTAACCAAGTTAATTCGGGAAAGAGAATCTTTAGATACACTGAGATGAAGTTCAATATACAGAAATTACAACCCTTTATAGTAACTGATAGACTCCTGAACTATTCATTAGCACTCACAAGTTTAAACTATTATAAACCATGAACTAGACACATATTCAAAAATATAAGTCTTATGGCCGATATATTGTATCGAAATTTCATTCTAACTAAACAAGATCAGTCATAATAAGTAACGGAATGTGAAAATCAAATTCAGTATATGACAGACATCAAATCACATCAAAGAAAGAATTTGGTGGTTTATAGAAATGAAAGTTTATTTCCAAGATGAATGATTGTGGGGTACGAATTATAAGATGTGGTTTAATAATAGACAAGTTAGTTGTGCTGATGAAAGTGTAAGGAGAACTAAAAAATGCCCATTTACCAGTTAAGATAAATGAGTTTATTGATCAGTTTATCAATTCTCACGTCAACAAGTTGATCCAAATGAAAGAACGAAAGCATTTACAATCTTCAGAAAAACAATATTTCATTCAATTCGAATAACAATTAGTGACTCCATTATCAGGTATAGATTCATGGGCTGTGCTTTAAGCTAACATTGTATCTATAAGAGCTTGTGATACTATCCAGCTGATCAAACCGAGTGAAGGGCGGAGCAAAACTCAAACTTCAGAAACATTGATGGAAGGTCGAGCGATTTAGCCTCTAAGTCACTGCTTCAGTTAATGTACACACTTCATTTAATACGATATGTTAGTCTACATTGGAAGATTTCATCATAAAATATAGAACAATTAGCAAATTCCTGGCCATTAAATACTTAATTTGTAAGGAGTCAGAAAATACGGAAAAAGATGCTTTTACAACGGTGGTCTATCAAACTAAAAACACAGTGTACATGATATCGAGTTATCTGAACTGGTTATTGTCCTGAAGAACGTCACTTACTTACGCTTCTTATCCCTCATGGAGGATTATAGACTTCCCACCAGCATTCTCCATCCAACTATGTCTTGGGCTATCTTTCCCAGGTTTTTCCAGTTGCTATTCATCCGTTTCATATCTGCTTCCAATTCCCTAAACAGTGTGTTCTTTAGACTTCCTATTTTCCGTTTCTATTCAGGATTCCAAGTTAGGGCTTGCCTCGTGATTCAGTTCAATGATTTCTGCAATATGTGTCCTGTCCACTTCCAGCGTCTTTTTCTAATTTCCTCTTCAATTGAAAGTTGATTTGTTCTCTGCCACAGTAGGTCGTTGCTGATGGTATCCGATCAACGGACATTGAGTATCTTGAGTAGACAACTGTTTATAAATATTCGTGCTTTTTGATGGTGGTTGTAGTTCTCGAAGTTTCAGCTCCGTACAGTAGAACTCTTTTGATGATCGTATTGAAGATTCTAACTTTGATATTGTCTGACAGATAATTATTTTGAGCTTTATATGTCCTTCAACAGTGGGAATGCTGTCCAACCCAAATACTTCAGTAGTAACATTTTTGAATCTAGCACCACATCGGTCTAATTTTTACACGAAGTATCAGTTTCTTCGAGATTACAGATATGCCTTGCTGACAAGTATCAACGAGTAAGAAACTTAAGTATAATGCATCCATTCATCTAACGCCACTTAATAAATCAGTAAACTTTATTCAGTAGTAAAACTCATTATACACATATAAATTAGTTCAATTAAAGAGTAATCGGAGAATACGTACTACAATTAATGATTAAAACAATGAGAAACCATATTGTTTATATTAGCTAGAACAAATGAAAAAAAAAAATCATACCCTTCGTGTACTGATAGAGAATTCACGATCACAACCGAAACATGTTAAAGCTTCATCATCTTTAGTCCATTGGCGATTAGTTAAACGATCGCGTAAAACCTAGTGAAGTTTAGAAGTAATAGTTTGAATTATTATTATTATTAATAGAAGGGTTTTTTGTGAATATTATAGTAATTTTAATAGTTGAGATCATGAGTCAATTGAACTCCTTCTGATATTAATCAACATATGATCACTAGTGACTGGCTTCAATAGGTATTTGCTGGAGTTCTAGTGAGAAGCTATGACCAGTGGAGTTCAACCGGGTCTGTTATGAAATAGTAACTCACTGATGACAATGATGGACGGTGGCACAACTTCGTGGATTGATTGAAGTTAGACATTAACACTGTTGGATGCCGACCAGCTCAGTGGTCTAGAGGTTAAGTGTTCGTGCTCTAGACTGATAGATCCTGAGTCCGAGTCTGGCGAGGCGGGATCGTGAATGCGCAGTGCTGAGGAGTCTCACAATAGGACGAAACACTAACACCGTCGTATGCCGATTCAGTGGTCTATAGGTCAAATGTTCACGCGTAAGACCGAGGGTCCTGGGTTCTAGTCTTGTGTGTGAGATGGTTGATGAGCACTGCTGAGGAGTCCCATACTAGATTGAAACAGCCATCAAGTGCTTTCAGGTTTTCCATGGTGGTCTAGCTTCAATGAACTTATGATCTCAACTATTAAAATTATTAATATTACCTGAAGTATTTGATTTTCTCTACCTAATTCAACAACAGCTATTTGTAATTCTTTAAGTTCTTTCAATTTAGAATTTAATTCATTTC
This sequence comes from Schistosoma haematobium, assembly GCF_000699445.3. Lineage (NCBI taxonomy): Eukaryota > Metazoa > Platyhelminthes > Trematoda > Strigeidida > Schistosomatidae > Schistosoma > Schistosoma haematobium. The sequence goes on along the minus strand of NC_067198.1, from coordinate 42,359,696 downwards.
GAAGATTTGAACTTGCATCTTCAGCTTTAATTAATCTGTAAATAATTAATGATTAAAGAAGAAAAACAACAACTCATAAATAAACTGTTATGTTTTGTAAGCTTGAAATATATGGAATGAATAAAACATACAGAGTTATATAAGTAGACTAGTAATGTTGTAATTTTAGTTAAAAAATATGTGATTTAAGCAAAATTCTCATGTAAACCACTCCCATATATCCACTGAACGTTTTCAGCGTAAATATTAACAGAGGAATAGACTGTAGTAAGCAATGTTCAAAATAGACAAAACTATCAAATGAGTAATGATAGTAGTACACGTTAAATATCAGGTAAATATGAAAGATTAATTGATAAGATCGGGAGTGTTTATTAGTCGATAAAGTCGAAATAACCGCCGCATAGCTGTTGTCACTATCTACACCTCTATAAGTTATTCTGCTTGGTAGCGTAGGTCTATATTAAACATAGCCAACAGTCGTTAACATAAACTATCAAATAAACATATAAAGTGATCAACTTTCAATTAGAACCTTGTGAACAAGTGGATGTATACTAGTTATGATTTATTAGATTACTGTAAGACAATAAGTGTAAACTTTCTAGTCAATTTCAATGTTATAATTTATGTGTATGTCGCGTGTACTATTGATGTCGACAGATATAAGTAGTATGTATCACCAATTGAAAGGGGAATGCCTAGTGGCAGAAGATTGAAGAAAATTGGAGAGAATGAGAACAGAGAGTGATTGGCATAGGAACGAAGGAACAATAAGATTTGAGACAATTGATGGGTATTTTGCAAATGAAGTATTTACTGTATGGTTCTCAGATTTTACCAAGATATTCTGTAACGTTGTACTGAAATACATTTGATTGTCCACATTCGTGTTCTCGTTCACTACACTATAAACAATAACCATATTTGAATTCACTTAGCATTGTTTGGCTTGTATCTTCCCATTGAGGTTTAAGACTGTAATTGATCATTCTGTTATTGGCACAGGTGCATACTGTGAGTATGCCTCGATATTACCTTAATTCACAAGCTATTTGTAAGCAATGATGGATATTGGCTAGCAGTGGAATCCAGGACGCGCGTTTCGTCCCATTTGGGACTCGTCGGCTGGATGTACCTGCATCTCAGAGTTGATGTTCACTGTGGGACTCGAACCCAGTACCACTCGCTTCAAACGCCATCGCGTTATCCACTCAGCTACTGAGTTCTGATAGCCACCATATTTTGTGCCAAGAAAAATAACATTGATTAAAACCTACTTTTCCATGAGAGAATCAATTTCTTTCTTGGATAATTTTGATTCGGCTATAAATTAAAAAGAATAAAAGTAAGGAAACCAGTTAGTCATAATCAATATTAGAGTCTGGGAAAAATATACGCGTGAACTTAAATTGTTTTGTTACCCCACATCAGAACGACATCATGAATGGCAAACGAGTTGAAATAATAGTAGTAACAATGATACTCAGAAAGACTGAATCCTTTCTTCTAGATTATATGTATTACATTTATATTTCCATTACTATTTAGCTTTCACTATTTGTGTTTCGTTGTTTCATTAATCTCCTCATTCGTTTTCTTTTTTTCGTTCGTCCCCGACTTGTACTGATGTAAGATATGACAATTTCGACCTACACATATTTATTTGAAGTCCTATGTTATCTATAGATGATTGGTGAAATTCTTCTTCCAGCCTCGAGGGATTTATCACTAAGTGACATGGAATAAGACAACTTATTTAGTAATCAATAATCTTCGATTATTTTCTTGTTGTTGTTGTTGACCAACATCAAATTTTATAAAGAAAAGTGTACCTTCAAGATATTCAATATAAAAACATTATTGGTGTTGTTATGTCTCGACAAGAATAATGAATGGCAACTTTTGGGATCTGTTGATGGACCAATACTAAACGTATATTTCTATTGTATAATTATTAAGTAACTAAACTATGCATATTCATATTCCTCTTATTATAAGCTTTATTTTGACCCATAAACTATTATTATACGTTTTACCATTCTTGAGTTATACCCAGTATATTAATTACTATCTCCACATTCACAGCCACATCTAGCTAATTCTTGTACAAATGTTGTTTCATATTTTATTGGTACGTTGTGGTCTGCTTGATTGGTATATAAACTCAGTATGTTTGAAATATAATGATTCATATCGCAGCGGCTGAGACTTGTGTTCTGGATTTAACTGGCTGGGCTAGGCGGAAAGCAGGGCCAATCAATACTCTAGACTGCTCGCGCGTGTTTTACGCGTCCTTGGTCCGATCGATAAGTCACTGCCCTCTAATCGGCGGTCACAAGTTATGAATATGAGAAATAATTCTTGAATAAATTAATTCAATAGAGAGTGAATATGTAAATGTATAGCACAAAATGTAAGTCATAGTAAAGTAGATTAGATGAAAATAAAACAAGATTTTTCATAGAGCTTATTTTTTGTTAAAAATCGAGTATTCTAAAATTGTACTCATTAGAAAACCAGTTATGTAATATTATGGTGTGATCTGCTTTTTATCACATAAAGAATCAGGAATAATATAAAGTATGTGAGAAGAATGATCATTATATGGTATGCTTTACGGAAAGTATTGATGTTCCAATTTATGATGTGATTAGTCTTTAAAGGTTGGTTTTCGGTATAGGGCTGTCCTTAAGTGACCATGTATCTGACTCCAGTTGGATTGTTCGCTGAATATCATAGAAATATATATCCTGGCTACCCTCGTATATAATCGTCGGCTCAAATCGAGTTAGTGAATAGCGAAATTAGAATAAGTCAAATGTGAGAATGAGGTTTGAATACATATATTTCATACAATCGTTGATCCAAACAGACGATTAGAGAGACGAAGCGCAACGGACCGAGGGAGGTATGTGAGCCAACTTAATTTGATAAAGAGGAACTCAATTTTTATATTCAGACAAAAATAAATTACAGACACATGATGAATAAGGTAAGTAATTAGCACACATACGAGCATATAAAAACAAACAGAGTTAACAAGAGAATAAGTGACAAGGTTAAAAGGTAAGAATGAAAAAAATTGCTCGATTCAGGAGCTAGAAAAACCTATGTGGGCTCGACATAGTACCAGCCACTATAGTTCACAGTCATTCATTAATTATATAACTACATATGTTGTTTAACCATGCTTGCGTTTTGGAGATAGTGTAAATTATTACAGAAATAGAATGATAACTTGATAAATAAAGCAATCAGATTTTAAACAATAGGTCAGAGGTCCGAATCCTACTCCATTTACATCAATTTAGGTAGTCAGAATGGGTTACTAGCATTCACATAAATAATGTAGCTCAAAGCTCAGTACATAAAACTAGTAATTACTAAATAAACTACTCTTGTAAAAGACTAGTTTTCTACCTCTTATTGCGCATAACTTCCTTATATATCGTCAATTTGTATTAGGCTCGTATAAATCGTGAAATAAGTCATCAGTCTCTATCATATTAAGTATTCTATTCAGCTACTGATAGATGAAAGATGTAATTTCCTTGCATACGCAATAAACACGCAAACTAAACTACTAATATAGTTGTCATTATCAATGGGATTCTGACAACCATGCTTAATCACACTTTAACTAACAAAACTTGGCATTTCATGGTGTTTATATTCGCTTTAAAGCTTAAATAGTATACCAAGAAGCGAGAATCAGAATGATGTAGAGACCTTAGAGAAGAGCATAATTTGCAAAACTTTTCCAAGATATTTTGAATAAGAGAAACGGGAATGATGATAAATATCAAAAGGTTAAGAGTGATTTACTTAAGATATTGTGAAATAAACTTATGACATCAGTTCGCACATTTTTGGACAAAGTAGTATTTGACAGAAAGAAATAATGTACAGTTTAGTTACCAACCGGAAACCGAAAACAAAAAACAACTTTACATTCACTTTCATACTTAAAAAATGATAAAAACTCATATTTGATTACTTTGTGACTCTGAACGAATACTTTCAAGATTCTTCTCTAAACTAATTAATTTCTCTTGACAGATTTGATTTGATTTTACAGCATCATCAGCTTCAATTTGAAGTTGATGACATTTTGCTTGAAGAGTAGAATTTAAATTTTTTGATTCGGTCAATTCATCAGTTAGTCGATTCTGTAATGGAAGAAACATATATTTTATAACCTAATAGTTTTTTTAATGCAAAGTTTAAGGAATTTTCAATACAAACATCAAGACAGTTCTACTGTACGGAGCTGAAAATTCGAGAACTACTACAATCATCATCACAAAAGTACAGGTATTTATAAACAGTTGTTTACGCAAGATATTCAATGTCCGTTGGTCGGATACGATCAGCAACGATCTACTGTGGCATAGAACAAGCCAGCTTCCAGGTGAAGTGGAAATTGGGAAAAGACGATGTGGGTGGATGGGGCATCACAAAGCCTGTCCTAAATTGAAATTCTCAAGGGGAAAGGAAAAGAGGCAGACCAAAGTAGATATGCCGCCGAGAACTGAAGATAGAGATCAAAAAAGTGAAAGGCACTCGGCAACAACCGTTAAAAGAGAGTAGAGGACAAAGTAGTCTGGAGGATCCTAATCGGCAGCTTATGTCCTATGAGGGGTTACAGGAGTAAGTATCACTCACAACGTTAAGTATTTGTCACAGATTGTCCATTAGTCTTCATTAACAACATGCACAAATGCAGTTGATAAATGGAGTTCAAATATAAAGGAAAAGAAACGCATTGAAGGTGCCTTGGCCACTGGTATGGATGTTTTAATTGTGAAGCTTTTATTGTTCCTCCAGACGTTATGAGCACATACTTCAAAGAAATAATGTTGGCCAGTGGAAAAAATGAATGATTCAAGATTAAGACAATCAGACCAGAGGACATAAAATCTTCATCTTGAATTACAAATATTCCATATCATCTCAAAAAGAAATCCTGTTTATAATTCTCAGTTAAAATACTTGATCTAGTTAAATCCTTGAAAGTATAACTAATAATGACTTCAAAATTAGTTTCTGAGTTCTTTGCCATTTAAAGTAGAAAAAAATATCCACATAAAGGAGCCTCACCGTGAACTAATCAAGAAGTTTGCAACATACTTTAGATTGTTGAATACTATATTGAACCAGATAATTTTGATCTTCATTATAAAACTAATAGATGTGGAGGCTGACAACACCTTGAATGAACTCTTTAAACATATAGTATTAATTGGATTCTAGTCGTCACAATCGTAAACATCTTGAACGTGGACTTCACTTTCCTAAGGGAACAAATGGCCCATGAACCTATTGTTGGTCATCGGCTACCATTGGACTGCATCTCCTAACGTTGCTGCACTGACTTGTGGATAAGACCTCTAGGTCAAATACTCGAGGATAGGTCCTCTAAAAAAATTAACTACTTCAATTTGGGCACCCGGGAAGTATTTCTACCCCTCATGCAAATCGAACGATTTGTAAGACGCATATATAGTGCCTCCTTGTACCAATGTTTATGTGTTTAAACAGATAAATAAGCACTACATATATGTGATCCATGTCTATGGAGTCCTTCAATAAAAATGTTTAGGCGCATATGACCTCAGGATTATTATATCATATCTGGAATTTCGAAAATATGAGATCAAGTCTAAACGCAACAAATAAAATCGGGGACTGTAAAGTGTATGAAATACTATATGAATTCGTGATTTAAAGGAAGATAAAGAAAAAAGACGTTTGGGTAAAAACAACTGATTTTGTGGTCGCTTCGCTCGCCTGTTACTCCTCGTGAAGGAACATAGGCCAACCACCAGCATTCGCCATCCAACCCTGTCCTGGCCAATCCTTTCCAGCTCCTTCCAGTTGTTATTCATCCTTTTCATATCTGCTTTTATTTCACGACGTAGTGTGTTCTTTGGCCTTCCTCTTTTCCGCCTTCCTTCACGATTCGAAGTTAGGGCTTGACTCGTGATGCAGTTTGATGATTTGCGTAATGTATGTCCTATCCATTTCCATCGTCTTTTTTTAATTTCCTCTTCAGCTGGAAGCTGGTTTGTTCTCTCCCACAGAAGGCCGTCGCTGATGGCATCCGGCCAATGGATGTTGAGTATCTTGCGAAGACAGCTATTTATAAATAATTGTACCTTCTTGATGCTGGTTGTTGTAGTTCTTCAAGTTTCAGCTCCATACAGTAGAACTGCCTTGACATTCGTATTGAAGATTCTCACTTTGATATTGGTTGAAAGTTGTTTTGAGTCCCATATGTTCTTCAATTGTAGGAATGCTGTCCTTGCTTTTCTAATCCTCGCCTTTACGTCTGCATCATAACCTCCTTGTTCATCGATGATGCTTCCCAGGTATGTGAAGGATTCTACATCTTCCAGAGTTTCGCCATCAAGAGTGATTGGATTACTGTTCTTCGCTTTAAAACTTGAGGACCTTGGTTTTCCCCTTGTGTATGCTGAGGCCTACTGATGCAGAGACTGCTGCATATCATTCAAAATCTCTAACTATAAATTATAATTATCATACAGACCCTAATAACTAGGAATTCAGAATCTAACAACGTAGCTCAAATCAATAAATAATGACTTTATGAATTGATGCCTTGTCTTTATTGGCCCATTCCTATCTTACTTTCATTGTATTTTCATAATATCTAGCGTTCTATGCTATAATAGCTATTATCTAGACAACTTCAACACATAATCTAGTCGCTTGACTTGATGAAAGATTACACTTTTATTAAATATTGTCTTATCGAATTGAGGATTATATCAAATACGGTCAATGAATCAAATGGATTTATGGTCATTGATTACAGCACTAAGTGATGCAAGTTAGATTTTCTGAGGGAGAAAAGCATTGATCATAGGCGTCAACCAAACATAAAACCTGGTCAAACGAACTACTCTATCAATTGCCGTCAACCACTAGGAAAAGTAAGCTGGTAGTTTATTAGTCAAAGGAATTGAGTTTTAACCGTTACGTTACTGCTTCAAGCTCCGTCCTAATCAGATCATTTTTCTCAAGTGGTAAGTATCACTAGTTCCCACATAAAGTGTATATCAAGGATTTGCAATTCAAATTATACATTGTTACTAAACGGATTAAGCTCACAAATCCATAAGCTGCAGGTTGAATACATCTAAAATAATGTCACCATGTGTAAATTACTCACAGTTGGAAAACAAAACAAAGCCCACATCGAAATACACTGATCTGTTCATTTTTAACAAGTCAGTGTTGTCGGATGGACTGAGAACACATGAGAGGTTCCAGTAAAATTATGTATTAGGGACAAATTAATCATTATCGAGAATATGACCTCTGAGTTCTTGTGAGAAATTCAGATATTATGCAGAATGATCAATAGAAAAACCTTTTAATACTGCTTAAAACGTTTGAAATGGTAGAGAAAAATGTTTTGAAGCCAAAAAAAATACTGTTAAATGTATCAAATGTCTAATTACGTTTCTTTAGATTGTATATAACAAATAAAATGACACCATACCAAAATCCTGACCATAAACCGTTTATCCTGACACAAATCTTAACCTGACGGCACTAAACTTCATGAACAAACTAACTGGATAGCGCTTTTTGAATTTATGAGTAAAATTTATTCATCCATATGGCTGCAGAGTACTTTTGGATTATAGATTATATCACTTACTGATGAAATCCTAGTCTTAAACCCTTCATCATAACCACAAATACCAAACCCTAAATAGAAATAATGTACAGACTCTTAAAAATCTGTTTTCGTTCCTTTAAAGGTTTGAGAATATGGAAAATGTATATTCAAAAGGACGAGTTTATACGTAGTAATATTTTCCATTGCACAGGCAGAGAGTAACCAGTAGAACAGATTAATAGATCTATATAAGGTTGTGGAGATTAAGTTTTTGGTTGAGATCATGAACCGATTGATGTTAGATCACCATTGAAAACCTGGGAGCACTGGACAGCCGTTTCATCTTATTGTGGGACTCCCCACCAGTGCACACCCACGAACCCGCCTCCTAAGATTTCAATCCTGGACGGCTAACCTCTAAACCACTGAGTTGGTATCCAACGGTGTTAATGTCTAACCTCAACCAATCCGCGAAATTTCGCGACCATCCTCCATTGTACTGAGGTATCTCTACCTGTCAATCGGTATATGATCTCAATCAAAAACTTAATAATCTCTACAACCCTATACTGATAATTACCATATACTCACTAGTAACTAGCTTCGTGAGGGAATTCTCAAAGTTCTAGTGAGAAGCCATGACCAGTGAAACTAATCCGTGTCAGGCAGAGACAAATATCTTACTTTCCTTTTCTCTTCATTTTAATTTCGAACTAGTTAACTGAAATGTCATAGCAACTATTTCTACATAAAATACTTGATAATATAATTGACTTACAATATTATTTCCATATTGTTTTTGTTGAATATCTAATTCACTTTTAATTGTTTTCAATTCAGATTGTATATTCTCGTTTGAATGGATAAGTATAGATGAATCTTCAGTAAGTTTTTTATTCATTAATTTTAACTCTTTTAATTGTCTTTCAAGAATTGATAATTGAGTAGAACGATTTGTTAATTCAGTTTCATATTTATTTAGTTCAGCTTTTTTAGAATCATTAAATTCATTGAATTTAATAGTGATATTATTCAATTCATGTTTCACTGATGATAATTCTGTCTATAAATTAAAGGAAATAAAGATAAATAAATAAGTAATGATAGATATTATTTGGTAATCTATTGGGGTTTCCCCGTGTGGGTTCGAATCCCATCCCCATCGCCAAATGTTATATCTTGAATGTTGATCTCTTGATATACCGCGTATAACAGAGCAGCACTAGAACACCAAAACCCTTCCAAGTCGCAATAAAAAGACAGGAGACTGATGAAAGGAATATTATTCCGAACAGTGTCAATTATAGTACAAAATTGTCAGGTATTTATAGTTTTTAGTAAGAACGAAATCATCATTACAGTCCTCCAATCCGCATACAGGGGGCTATTAGCATTGTCCAATCGTGAAGCTACACGTATGAATTCTAGGATATTTTTCCGAAAGGTAATTGGATGGAACATCTTCAGCTCCTTCTGAGCCTCTTACAGCTTCCTCGAGTTCACCCGTGGTCCGTCGTCACATTATCATACAAAGGTAATGTAAATTGTTGATGGAGTTTTGTTCTTTAAGATAGATGGTTTAGTTGTGGAGCTTTCATTATTCTTGTGAACAATATCATTAGCACAAACTTCAAGGAGAAGTACTCTATCAAAATCATCTACCTGAGCTATAAATCTTCTCTACCATTTCGAAATGAAAATTTATCAATAACTAGACAGTGTATATAGGATAGGTATTATCAATGTCAAAGTTGGATCCAATAGTTTTAAATAAATTGAGTACTGCGTTAATTTAATTCGATTACTTATTTACTCTGAAGAAGTGACCTACACTAGGTTACGAAACGTCAGAAATACAATTTTTCTACTCATTAGTATATAACCAAATATATATTTATTATCAGAAGGGTTTTTGTGGATATTATAGTAATTTCAATGGTTGAGATCATGAGTCAATTGATGCTAGACCACCACCATAAAAAACTGGAAGCACTGGAAGGCCGTTTCAATCTAGTACGGGACTTCTCAGCAGTGCGCATTCACGAACCCGCCTCGCCAGACTCGAACTCAGGATCTATCAGTCTAGAGCACGAACGCTTAACCTCTAGACCACTGAGCTGGTCGGCATCCAACAGTGTTAATATCTAACTTCAATCAATCCACGAAGTTGCGCCACCGTCCACCATTGTCATCAGTGAGTTACTATTTCATAACAGACCCGGTTGAACTTCACTGGTCATGGCTTCTCACTAGAACCCCAGGAAATACCTCTTGGAGACCGTCACTAGTAAGCATACGGTGATGACTGTCCAGTGCTTCTAGGTTTCCCATGGTGATCTAGCTTTAAGTTACTCATGAATCCAGCTAGAAAAACAATGGGATAAAGTATTTTTATGTCAAATTTAATGTTGCTCATAAGAGCATAAACTGGGTACATGATTTCCTTATTTTTAAATTAAAACTGTACTAACACAGTTCATTGTAGATTGATAGAAAAAAACACCATGATACGGGAATCTTCTAGATATTCTCAGAATAGATCTACCTAGTTTGAGTTGATTTCGGACAATTCCATTTGAAGTGTCCTTATGCCTATGATTGAAGTTTGATAAATAATAGAAGTTTTCATACCTTTACAACGAGAATAATACATCATACTAGTTGGATAAGTGTGATAGTTATCATGACTGTATAGTCTGATATTTAATAGGAATATTTGTGGTGGCTTGGCTTCGATATAATTCCTTAGGCTTCGTATATCAATCATCCCAATAATTGTTATGTTTTTTAATTCCAGCGCCTTATGAATTCAGAAGGCAACACTAGGAATTAACTATAGTTTATTGGATAGAGCAGATTGCAAAGTTACAAGCATACCAAACGAATTTGAGTAGAAAAGCTGATACGTTCGAGCGAGCGAATAAAGAGGTGAACTCCGAGTCAAATAAATTAATAAGATTAAACTCATATATATGGCAAAGCAAATGATTTATCAAGTGACTTTAAGTAGCTGACATTTAGGCTAGAGAGAGGGGTATGTACATAGGCGGTCACTTGTGTTTAAACGTACATACTCACACAGATATGATAATAATACCAAGATATACAAATTATAACTGTTCGAATAACACTGTTAAATATGTTAACTGAAGTGCTTGACAAGATTCATCGTAAACAAACTTAAGTGTGGGGGAGGTGCTATACATTACCACTGTGATTAATGTACATCCACTCAACTCACGAAACGAGAATCTTAGATTCCACTGTTAGCCACCGTTTAAAATAGACGAATGAATTATATCTTACAATTTTTAAGTAGATATTCATGATTATTATCTTAAGTATTTACACAATCAATTTCTTCGCTTAAGAATTAACCAGAATACTATTATTATTATTAGCATTATTTATGACTTGACTCGACATTATATTTTTGGTACAATATAGAATTCTCAGTACACAGTATTTCAACAAGTTCCCTTTTTTTATTTGATAATCCTGGGTTCGAATCCCGCGGGGTAGGGTCATGGATGCGCACTGATGAGGAGTCCCACAGTGGGACGAAACGGCCGCCCAGTGCTTCCAGGTTTTCCATGGTGGTGTAGCTTCAATTGACTCATGATGTCAACTACTAAAATTATTTATGAATTGCTTTTTAAGAACAATAGTAATAATAATCTTACTTTTAAAGAATTATTTTCAGATGAGAGAGATTTCAATTTTTCTTCTAATGACAAACTATCCTCAGTCAACAGATTTGTTGTATTTCCAGGTAGGTTGTTCTCTGTTAATCCCTAAGGGAAATTGAATAATAATAATAATAATAATAATAATAAAGTATAGTATAGATGGATTCACTTTGTCACAATTTCTGATGTGAAAAAGTATAGAAGTAATTCTTATAGCTAACGTATGAAGGTAGCCTTATTGATAAGTCCTCTAATTGAAAGTTAGATTCGGTTCCTAAACTATTCTCGTAACCCCCAGGCTAAATATACACAGCGATTTGAACACGATAGGAAAGGTACAAAATACGGAAGAAAATGCTTTACTCCAAAAGTTCGTTTGTATACAGGAAATCTAGGACTTTTATAGTATTTTAGATATCCTTGGGTTTCCCGAAAAATTTGGAACTAAACATAGTAGCAGTATAGATAACCATCCAATCAGAAACTCGATATGTGGCTTTTCACTTTCTAGCTGTTTCTGGCATAACTTTTAGTGAATACTGATTGGATAAGATGCTTCTCAGTGTTTTCAGAGCAATTCTTGGGTTTTTTTCGGAGTTTTCTGGATTTCTCCAACACTTACATTAACTGAAAAATCACTGAATGGAAGAAACAAACAATTGTTTTATTTTAATTGATTATAGCTGATGTTGGTCTACAATTAGAATTATTTCCAATCGAAATCATGAACCGATCTAAGTTAGACCATTATTGAAAATCTGGATGCACTGAACGGCCGCCTTATCCTAGTATGGAACTCTTTAGCAGTGAGTATCCACGATTCCACAAGTGAGAATTGATACCAGGACCTTCGGTTCCAAGAGGACACTTCATCTCTAAACCAATGAGTCGGTATCCAATAGTTTTAATATTTAACTTCAATCTATCCACCATATTGAGCGAGCAACTTCCATTTTATTCAGTGAATAACTCCCTCACACCCCACAAGGATTAACTCTACTGATCGAGGTTTCTTACTGGAAATCTGGGAATTTCCTCTCAAAGCTAGTCACCAGTGAGCACATGTTATCTGTCAGTATCTCCATCAAAATCATGAAACGTCCATTGCTTTTAGGTTTTTAATGGTGATCTTTTAGTGGTCCGGGATCTGACTCCAGTTAGACAAGATAAATGATCGTTATTGAATGATTGCTGTCGAAGTATATATGTCGTCATTCCTCGTATGAAATTATCGACTTAAATCGTGTTAGTGAATAACGGAATTAAATGAGTTATATTTTATATACTCATCGATCTGGGTAGACAATCAGACGGATGAAGCAAAGAGTAAAGAAAGAAGCGAAATGACGAGTAGTGGAGGAGGAATGTGAGTCGACACTATTTAATCAAGCGTTAATCAATATTTATAGCCAGATAAAAATAAGCTACAGACGTGTGATGAGCAGAATAAGAAATAAACCTACATACGCTTATATAAAAAATAGTCAGGATTAATAAGCGAATAAGTGACAAGGTAAAAATGTGGTTTGAAAATAATAGATAAGTTGGTTTGTCCAGAATCCGGAATAAGTTATGTGGGCTCGATAAAGGACTAGCCACTACAATCTGACTTAGAACGGATCATGATTTCAATGAAATTTAACTATCTCCGCAACCCTTTGATTGACAGTCATTTTCAAATCAAAATAATCTACACAAACTACTTGGGTAAAATAAATGTTGAATACCAGGATAGCCTAGGAGACCATGGTTATCATAATCAAAAATGCTATTTTTGATTCATGTGTGGTGTATGCTACTTATGTCTGTCGACATAAGTAGTATTTTGATATCCCAATGAGTAGAAAATTGTATTTCTGATGAATTGTGCCTCAGTGAAGTCACATTTTTATTTACTCTAAATTGACTTACATTAAGGCCCAACACGTCAGAAATACGATTTTCTACTCATTGGGACATCACAAAAAAATATACTTAATATTATCCGTCTACCCAACGCTCAGTATATTAGAAACTATTAAGTTGATCCTTGGCATCGATACTTACAAACATAAAAAATTTAGTCAGCATTCACTCTATTTCGCTATTTCCTAATCAACTTATTTTAGGTATTAAGCATGTATATTTGATAATAAAACATTAACCACGAATGCCATGGTATGGTCGAGTGTGGAGAAAGTCAGCTCTCTCCAAATACTCTGACATGGCCACGAGTATACAGCCACTGTGAGGAAAGCCCTACTAACTGCCTTATCGCGGCGGGAGTGTTTCTTAAGAAATTGAGAGGATGAAAACCAAATGTCCGGCGCTTTAACCGGGTTGATGGACACGAAGAGTCCACATAGGAGAGTTGGAAAACCCTGATTCCAAACCAATAATGCACGTGGGCTGCAGGATCTTGAGGGAACAAATGTATTATGAACCTATTGTTGGTCACTGGCTACCATGGGACTGCATCTCCTGATGTCGCCCCACTTCCTTGTGGACTAAATCTTCAGATCAAAAGCTCTGGGAGTAGCCCCCTAGGGAAACCACCTGCTTCGGTTTGAGCACCCGAGCAGTCTTCCAGCCCCAAACACAAATCGAATGATTTATGTGGTGCATATGTATTTGGTACCTCCATGTACCAAAGTTTATGTTCAAATAAATAATAAAACACTTATTGAAAGAAAGAATCTGAAGAAACACTATTCTTACCTCTGAAACATATTGTGATTGAACACTTCTAGTGTCAATATAAGTGTAAGTGCTTACATTTGTCTTCATAATCTCTTCCTATAATTGAACAGAACAAAAATGAATACATCATGTTAATGCATTAAAAATTGATATAATTCACTTTGGTTTGGAGTTCATCTAGTTGTTTTTTTAACAAATCAATTGTTTCATCCTTCTCCTTTAGATCTTCTTCAGCTGGCTGAAATATGGAAAACAAATGATGAAACTTGGATGCATCATGTACTTATGCTGAAGATAACAAATAAAGCTTTTCTGATTTGTGAGCCTGTTGTTTCAAGACTGAAATATTATTAATAATAATAAAAATAGCAGCAATACTGGTAATAATAAAGCCAGTATTATTTTGTTCGCCTTATTTTTTCTTATTACGGATAATATTAAAACAGCTGTGGTTTGAATTTATTATTCACAGCCTCCTCCTACAGTAATCAACAATTTCCAGCTTCCACTTCCCAAATATCTCGGCAAATATCAATTATTTTGAAAATGGCATAATCGTGTAGTATTGTTGAAAGAGTCGAGGACATTCCATGCAATCATCGTTTGGAAGAATATTCCATAATCTCGATGCGTAGCTTGCCGATTGGACAAATGAGAAAAACCACTGAATGAAGATTGGATGGCTATAATGATGAATTCGTTATTATCAAAATCTATAAATACCTGAGTGGTTTGTACCATATTTAACAGTGTTTGGAATAAGGTTCCTTCCCACTCGTCTTCTGTCTCCTGACTTGCGACTTGGAGGGTTCTAGCGTTCGAATGCTAAAATTGTATGCGGTATATCAAAAATCCAAGTTCTAGATATAACGAATATCAAGGCCAATAACTTGTGCGATGATTCAGTTTTTAATAACAATGAATGCTAGGTATTACACAATCGCCAGTTTAGATCTAATTTTGAATGTGATCACAGCTAACGATAATTTATTCGGAAACATGTTATATTTTTGTATACTTCTTGGGAGCGGTGCAAAGAATTCACCTAGATATATTGAGCACACATTTCGATAACCAATCACCATTTTTTAAATATTTATGATCATATTCTCAAAATCTATCGCCACAGGTAAAGAACAATAAACAATAACCGTTTTAATGTTAATCTCTTTCTTAACAAGGTCTTACTTAAACGAGTCACATATACTAAGTTTTGTGGAATGATTCGTGTTGAAAAAAGGGGAAAAATTGTAAGAGACAAAACTTTGAAAACTCGCCTTCGGTATATATATAGGGCTGGAGTAATGTCACTGAGCCCTAACCAAATCATCCAGCAGGTAAACTACTGAATGTCAAAAATTTTCCCGATTCTAGTCAGACCCAAGGACAATCAATTGCAAGTCATGGACAGGCACTTTTGGTAGTGGTTACTCATTGTACTTCTGTAACTTTTTGAAACAAATAAATGCAGTTGCCTAATGAAATTATTTATCCTAGCCAGACAATTAGAAAGCCAATCTACCTGATTATCACGATAGCGTAATCCACGTTAAGTATTAACAGCTAGGTGTGACTTCTAAGTAAGCTAGGAGATCACACTATTCCCATCCAACTCGAGTAGGCCAACAATCATGGACACAGATCAAATGCTTTGGTTATATATATATTCAATAAGTAATTGGTTTGCGTTATCTTAATATTGTCTTAATTGTAAGCTTTCATCTAACTCACTAACCGTTAATATATCTCTCATTGTTTATGGATAACATTTGACCAATAATTTACCTGAAATTTTTAACTACGATGCGTTGCGGTCTTGTAATTGATATAAATAATCATACAGTAGCTGTGCTGTGGAAATAAGTGTTATAGCTGTGTGGCATAAAATAGAAAACACGATTGATGGTACAATGTAGTAACTAAATAGAGATTTTGTACCTATTGTAAAGCCAGATATATCGAGTACAAAGAGTGGACACCCGGGTAAGCCCTCACCTTTTCTCATTTAGACCTGCCCCATCTAAAATGTTCTCTCAGCCGAAGTGACCACAGCCTCCTCAAATAAAAGCTTTAAGAGGAGACTTGACAAACACGTACTCACTCATGGATTATAATCTCCTTCTTGGACAAGTTGTCTCATGCATGTCTCATAAATTACTACGTTTTCATTACCGCATATTGGTAACTACTTCCTACCTCTCTTTGTATCATCTCCGCCTACCCTCTTATTCTTTCAATTCCGTCTTCTCACACTGTCTGCAATACCAATAAATTAACTTTTTTTATTCTTGAAGCAATCGTCTTCCATTAGCACTGGAATAATCACTTTATTATTTTTACATTGAAACCAACTAACTTTAAATCCCATAATGTGATTACTCCTGGTATCCAGAAACGCTACTACAATGGAACAAATGCACTTACTCAAATTACAAGATAAACAAATCCAAAAATAACCGTCAAACTGATTAGAATTAGTGCAACGGAGTGACTAGGCTAACACCCACTGGACATTACCAAATACCTGGAACTGTACCGAAACAATAACCTATCGGTTTTTAAAAGCTCATAACAAAGATATTGAGAAATTGAATATTAAATGACACTGAGATATTCATGCTAAGTCTAATATCAGGCTGGATAGCCCTTATTTTGAACCACTTGTATGAATTAATTTTCATAGCCGAATTCGTAAAAACAAACATATTCAGAGAGAGAGACTATGATAGTTTCAATGCAAAATGCTTGAAGCACTTCAGATAATTGGAGAATTTAAAGGGCATAAAACAGTAAGACACTAACAAACATTAGTAGTTGAGCTACAAAACATCTTTTGTAAGTCACAACATAGCCGTTTCACCTAGAAAAAAGAGAATCGGGAATTATGTTCTAACAAGATATTCCAATTTTCGGTAACAGGTTGTGGAGATCGTTGAATTTCATTGATATCACGAACCGATCTAAGTTAGACCACTATTGAAAATCTAGAAGCACTGATGGCTGTTTCATCCTAGCATGTGACTTCTCAGAAGTGCGTATCCACGAACTCGCATGTGAGAATTAAACCCAGGACCCTAAGTCCCACACGCCAACGCTTAGCCTCCACGCTACTGTGTCGGAGACCAAGGGTCCTGAGTTCGATTCTCACGAGCAAGGTCGTGGACGCGCACTTCTAAGGATTCCCATATTATGGCAAAACGGCTGTCCAGTGCTTCTAGATTTTCAGTTCATGATTTAAAAGATAATATTAACCTCTATCCACACTCTCCCTTTCAAAAACAGCTATAGATTAACAAGACTAACCTTAGTGGATGAATAACTTTGTACTAACTGTGTTTGATAGTCCAGAAAACTGATCACTTTCTGTCGCAGTTCATCATCCCTATATATATAATAAGAATGCAAATATATGTCAGCGAAACTATCTTTTCGTTAGTGGATTAAATAAATGTTGTATGCTGATTAAATATTCACCGCAGTGGAATAAGGTATTCGTTGTTTAACACCAACGTACAATACGTAATTAAGTAATCATATAATCGTGAAGAATATCAAGTTTTGTTTTCCGTACACTTTAGAGTCTATTGGTCAAAATGACAGTATCTTCGTAGTCTTTCTGATCGCCGTACAGCTGTCTTCTTTAGTGCTGTTCGTGAGTCACACTCATAATGATCTTGAAACCATATCTGAAGTTGACTGGCATTTACGCGCTTCTGCTTGTCTTCTCTCCAGATCGTGTAAACCGAGCCACGTCTCTCCGTGATAACGTACAGTCCTTCCCATTTTGGGATCAGCTTTCCCGACCCTGATCCCCCCGCTATGTTACTTTTCCGTCCTCTACACTTTGCTAGGTCCCCCACTGCAAAAGGTTTCCATGTTCTCCTCTGTTGTTGCGCCTTCTTTATGTCTGATATTTGTTTCTTTTCCAGGTTCCTTACTGCATACCTCCCCTCATTCCTTAACCTTGTTGTCGTCCACTTCTGTTGTTGTGGCCAGGTCTTATTATGCATTGGAAGTCGTGGCTGTCTGCCATACATGAGCAAGAAAGGTGACTTCTTGGTTGTTCCTTGTATGGAGGAACGATGCGTCAGCAAAATCAATGGTAACTCTTTCTCTCAAGTTCCTCCTTTAGATGCTAACCATTCCTTTAACGTCCGATTGTTTCTCTCTGTAAGCCCGTTTGTCTGAGGATGATACGGTTTAGTTCGTATCCTCTTGATACCAAACTGCTTTAGACGGGCTTTAAACTCGTCACTTCCAAAACAAGGACCCTGGTCAGTTAATATCATCTTCGGTATTCCGTGACACGCTACAATATGCCGGATTACCACTTCGGTCACTTTTTTTGCCCGCCGGTCTGCAATGGGTACGGCATCTACCCAACGTGTAGCATGTTCCGTCATCACTAGCAGGTACTGGTTACCGCTCGCCGTCTGTGGAAACGGTCCCATCACATCCACCGACCATAGATCACCGACTGCGGTTACTGGGATTGACTGTAATGGTGGTTGTGCGTATCGACCACTTTTCATTAGTTGACACTGATGGCAAGTTAACACGTATTGAGCCACATCGTCTCTCATGCCTGGCCAGTATGCAATTTGTCGTAGTAAATCCGTCGTTCTTGCGATGCCTGTATGTGCTACCTGGTGACACTCGTGTATCATCTTACGCCGCCGGTCTTTCGGGATCACAGCCATCCAATTCTGGTCATCGTCCTGCCAGGTCAGGACTCCATCTGCGTTCACTCTCAGTCATTCTTTTTGCCGAAGCAGCATTATTATCTCCTTGTCCATTGTTCGTTTGTCGACGTCTGCTCCCTCTCTTATCACTCTGATTACCTCTCGAAGGTTAGGGTCAGCTTTCTGCTGCCGGACGAGTTCTAATGGGTCTCCCTCTAAACTATTCACCGCGTATGCTGTCAATGGAAGCTCGGCTTCCATGTCTGGTCTTGACAAGTAATCTGCCATTACGTTTCCAATTCCTGGAACATGGCCGATACTGAAGTCGTACTCTTTCAGAAGTATCATCCATTGCGCTAACTTCCCTCGGGGGTCTCTTGCTGTTTTCAACCACTGTAGGGGTTTATGGTCAGTCTCAATGTGGAATCGTCTACCTAAAAGGTACGGTCTCCATTTGTCTACTGCCCGCGCGATTGCTAAACACTCCTTTTCGATCGTTGAATACTTGTGTTCGGCGGGTGTGAGAACGCGACTCGCGTATTCCACCACTCTATCAGACTGACTCAAGACAACACCTATACCATGATCACTTGCGTCTGTGGCCACTGTAAACGGTTTCTTGGGTTCAGGCAGTCTGAGCGTCATCCGACGGTCGTCTAGCATGTTTTTGATTCGGTTGAACCTTTGTTCGGCGGCATCAGTCCTTTCCAGGAACTGTCTCAACTTCCTTTTCGAATTAGGTACTGAAATATTCTTTATCGTAAGAATTTTTCCCGGCAATGGTTTTATTTCTTTATTTTCCACTTTCTGTCCCAACAACGTGACGCTACTTTTCGTTATCTGCGACTTATCCTTATTAATTCGAAATCCAAATTCGTCAATTCGCTTTAAGACTGCTTCCATATGCTTGACGTGATCTGTTTCTGTCTGACTGTACACAACTACATCGTCGCCATATACCTGGACGTTGCTTAGATCTTTGGGCAGTAGCGTAAACGGTGCACTTGCCAACCCGAACGGCATTCGTTTAAATTGATACTGTTTATCACGTACAGCAAATGCTGTCTTGCTTCGATCGCTATCTTTTATAGGCAGTTGCCAATAACCTGACCGTAAATCCAGCACTGTAAACACCGTAGCATTCTGTAACCGATCTAGTGTTTCCACCACTATTGGCATTGCACAATACATACTTTTTGCACAACCCGTTAATGTCTGGTTTCTTCGTCGGAACGTCCGTTGCCACTCTTATTTCAGTCACTTTGCTACTTTCGTGTATTGGCATCGAACCGTACTTTGTGACCACCTTACTGCTTTTTAGGTCAACTATCGCTTCTACTTCTTTTAGGAAATCTGCTCCTAATATCGGTCTGGATAAGCTTATGGTTGCCACGAACGGAAAATTTATCTCAGCATCACCCACTTTTACGACACTGCTGGACACCCCCAACACTTCTATCATGTGCACTCCTATGGTGTGGACAGCTAATGCACATGGCTTAAGTCTCCTACATTGCTCTTTACCTATTAACGATACGCTCCAGCTTCTCATTCTTCTCGACACTATTTATCTCCTGCTTTCCACCATCCATCTCTGCTTATAAGACAGGTTAATGGTCATAATGCTATCGTTCGAAGTCAACAAATTCGCTCATGAGATTTTGATTTATGAACCAAAACTATCTGTGAATTAATAACTGGGAAAGGTGTGAAGACTTCTATTCCATGAGTCCATCAAGAGAAAACAAATTCATTTATCACGTATCAACTTGTTAGGTTGGTTGTAAATCACAAATACAGGTAATTTAAACCTTTTCGTCAACTTCTTCGAGACTAAAAATTAATGAGATATACCAAACGTTTATACATATTTGCATCTAGAAATTCAATAGCATAAACAAACAGACTATATAATGAAGATATAAAAAAAACTAGAATGCAACAAATACAAGTCCATTCAGTGGTATTAAAGATTATAAGATGACTAAACAACAAAATCGTAGTCAAAAGTCCTTTATCGAATAGTTAGAATATGACTGTAGTGAACGAGAACACAAGTGGTGGACAATCGACCGTATTTTGATACAAAATTACAAAGTATCTTGGTAAAATATAAGAACCATACATAAAATACTCCATTTGTAAGTATCCCATCAATTGTCTCAAACGTTATCGTTCTTTCATTGCCACAACAATTACTCACTCATCCCGTTCCCTTCGATTCAATCTTCCCAACCTTCTGCTACCAGGTATTCCTCTTCTGATTGATGTTATATATTACTTATGTCGATATAAGTAGCATCCACCACATGACCAGCAGTGGAATTTAAGACGCGCATCTCGACTTGTAAAAAGCCTGTGGCATAATAACTATATCGATGCGATTCGCAAAGAATGCATATATACCAACTGGAGAACTCTAATCATTACAGTCAAAATTAAAATCATTGTCAATTTTGGATGTAACAGAAAGGAATATGAAATAAATAAGCAAAAGTTTAGAATTTTAAATAATGATTAAAAACAGTTGCCATTTTATCGCACTATACCCGAATTAACTAAAAGAAAACTAATGTTCAAAACAGTTAAATCAATGACAGTTGTATTATGAACACCTTGTGAATTAAGCTAGTTAGTATTCAGTTAAATAAGATTGAATAAGACATCACTAAAATAGATAAAACTACTGACTACCTTGTGTATAGTAGTGCACATAGATTTTAAGGAATTTCCAGCGAAAAAATTACAGATTAACGATACTATTTTTGAAACTGAAGACAATAAAAAGATCTTTTTGTTTCTCTTTCATATAATTAATATATTACAGCTTTACATTGATAACTCTTCGGTTTGTAAAATTAAATTTCTATGGATACAAGTAACCCACACCACATTCGTGGTAGTGTTTTCATTGTTCAATAAAATGTGACACTCATGACGGTGGTCAGGCATAGAATGTATTTCAGTAGAAGGTCGATGAGGAAAGAACGGAAACGGAACGCAATTAGTATGAAAACGCATGAACAATCAAATCTGAGACAATGGATTGATATTTGCAGCAGGAACAGTCAAGTTTAAGATGATGGATTGATATTTTGCAAATTAACGATTTACCATATTGTTCTCAGATTTTATTGAGATGCTCTGTAATCTTGTACTCAAATACATTCGATTGTCCCCACTGATTTTCTTGTTAACTACAATATGAACTTGAAAACCACAAATTTTTATTCAGTTTAATTCATATTGATTGGTTATCAAGAAATAAGAATGATAACATTTGGAGAATAAGACTTAGTCATTGGACAAAGATCTCTGAGAATGAACCAGTTTAACAACTTGACGGAATTTAGAAAATTGATGGTTATTCTTGCCAATGTTCTAGATTCCATTGATCTACTAAAATGAGTTCCTTCAGTAATCTTCGTCGAATTACCAAATTGTGATTTTTATTTTGATTATATTTGTGAAGGGAAAAGTTGCATAATTACTTTTCATTAGTCATGGATGATAAACACAAAGGTACTTCCGGTTACTATCAAAAGACGACTAACCACGACTGTTGTACTTAGACGTTATGAAGCTAATGGTAATTATAATTTTTGAGACAAGTTTAAGAACATTATGAATAAGTGTTACATCTTCAATCTAATAGCGGTCAACTAAAGTATCCGAAAAACTACATCAAAAGCATTATTAGAATAAATATATAACAAAAACTCAGAATTAAACAGATCAGTAGACAAATAAATTCCATGATAGACATACTTTATAGTTAAAGGATTTACCAAAGGAGGTTCATTCAGAAAGAGATGAATAACAGCTTCCTGCGAAAAAAAATATTTTTATTTAAAATGGTATAAGTTGAATTATCACGTTTTTTATCAATATTAAATGCAAAATGAGTAAGACTAAATGTTGAGTCGGCTTCCGAGAACTACAACGGAGCCTCCAGAGGCCCTAAAGGAGTCGAAGAGTTTTCATCCAATCAGAACATGATGAAGCTTTCTAGAATATCGATGTGGCATGCTACGATTGGATAGTAGCATAATATGTCTCGTTGAGGATTGGGCAAATTATAATGTTGATTTAATAAATGCTAATATCTATAAATACGCGTGATTTTCTGTACATTTCGATTCTTACCAAATAAACACTTCTCCAGCTTTTCTTCTGTCTTCTGGTATGAGACGGTGAAGTTCCGATGTTCGAGTGTCGTAGTCGTAAACCGTATTCTGCGTTAATCAAGTAGCGAACTTAACACTATAGAAATAATCTGCATTTTATCTTAAATATCGATGAATTTTTATGCTCCTGCTAAGGAACATACCTTTCGCTGGAGTACATTACAATTCAAACTTACGAGACAGAAAAATTTCGTTTACAATATACAACAAATTAAATATTAGGACACTTGTTCATCCAATATGAGACAAAGTATCATATACTGATAGATTTCAGGTAGCTGAAAACAGATGACTTTAAATTATTCCTTTTTCGTGGTGGAATCAATATACGTGAACATCCCTAGCTCAGTTGTGACATCTCTGTGTTGTTAAATGGTAGAGGTTTGAATGAACAATAAATTAAGCCTACTCAAATGCCCAAGTTCATCTTGTAATCAGAGATACAAAACCACAAAACATGAGTTTAGTTTCTGTAGACAGGAAATATTTTGAATCTGTTTAGGTAACTAAAACAAAGAGAGCCCCTAGCTTTTTGATACCTTTGCGTACAGACAGCTTAGAGATGATAGTGCTGAATAAGCACAAATAACATTTCGAAGTGGGCCAGTATAGTATAAATGTGTATTCTACTGTACAGGATTTTAAAAAAACCATATCTTACAAAATGTTATAAATATTCAGCGATGAACATCAATTCTAGCAATATATGAAGATTGTTCACATTGTTGAAACCCACTGACTAGATATTGATTTGTTCAGACTGTAGGACCGATACGTATGTAGAAGGCATATATTGGATTTTATGTTAATTTTCACCTATCCACATCAAGATCAGCTTAAGTGAGTTAAATAAACTAAGTCAATCATTAGGTGAATTCTCACTCTTAATTAAGTTCTCATTATTTAATACATGAAACCCGAGTCATATCAACTATTAAATGGGCTGAACATAAAACTTTCGTTATATTACACATTTTTCACGACCTAAATGGTATAAAATCGCGGGAAACATACCCATCAGGAAATGAATGATATAAAAATAAAAACTTACAAGGTCTGAGATTCGGTTTAATAGATTTAAGTTATGCGTAGATAGTTCTTCTACCAAGTTTTCATAGGAATTGAACTTATCAGAGTCTTTGTCGAAGAAAATATATGAAACCCACAGAACGTACCATCATTACGATTATCTTTTGAAAGAGATTTTTTAATATCATTCTGAGGAAGAAACAAATGGAAACTAACAGTTTTTACTGCAAAGCATAGTGCGGACATCCAATAAGAGGTTACTACAAAGGTTTTCTGAGTCAAAAGATATAAATCTAGGCTGTGTCTAATGACATGAATGTTTAGCGTAACAGCTAATTAATTACAAATGCTATGCTAGGTAGCTGAATAGATAGATATAATCAATGAACACAGGAAAACATCGGAACGAACATGTAAAAAACAACATAAGTCAACAGAAAATTCAAAGTCTTGATGAATATCAAGGAATACTACATATAATCTACCATAAAAAACGTCGGTCCACGTGGCTAGAAGTCTTAATTCACCAACGTCAGGATTCATTAAAATCCTAGTAAGTACTTTTACACTTTCCCAGAAGGCCCAATTCCACTAAGTGTCAACGAATTGTGGCAGTTATTTCATTTTCAGTTACTCTTTTAGACGTGAATATATTTTTGCAATAAAGAAGTAGGTGATGATTCTGCATAAACAGTAAGGATTGAATTTGATTCTACTGTAGCCGAGAAATATACAAAACAGATTCATGTGCTAGGCTTTAAACCACCTATTATTTGATTGCAGTAATATCTATTTGCCGCAAAGTGTGTATATCGCACACACATTTGCAAATTAATGGTTGAGTGTCAAGGAACTTAAAGATGAAGCAGTTGATTGAACTTAAAAACTTAACACATGCCACAGTGTACTCGGTTCGTTGATAAGTGAAACAAGACCATAAAGTGAGGTTATATGTTCATGAATTCACATTTAACAGTTTCCTGATGAAAACGGAGGGATAACATAACGTGAAATAAAATCCCCACTGCAGTGAGGATTTTTTAACCATGACATGGTGGACACAAAAAACTGATTTTATCTCAGAAACATGGTTAATGTCAGTAGTGCATGATAGTGAAATTCAATTACTTGGTTTCTTACTTTGTAGGCCTAACAGACTAAACTGTAGGGGTGGTGGGGTTATCCTGTATATGGAAAGCGCCCTAACCATACGAGCTCCCCAGACAATGGCACGCGACTCAGGGAAGTGAGAAATAGAGCACCACTGGTTGGAATGTAAAGGGCAAGACATTGAATTTGCTGCAGTATAGCGCAGTCCAGAATGTTTAATGGATTACTTCCCCTTGAATAAACTTAAATCCTAGTCAAACAGGTGTAGCAGCCTTATGGTAGGTGACTTTAATGCACTCTCTATAAATTGGGGTAGCTTAGAAGTAGGAGCATCGAGAACGTCGTTTGATTACAAATTGTTAGGAACCACAATCGCCCTAGCTTTACCTCAGCACATTAGAGATCCCACAAGATACGAAACTCCTCGTATCTCTTGAACTTAGTCTTTACACATAATGGTGCTAGTCAAATAACGTCCCCACCACCTATTATTTATGGCGGTTGTACAATCAAGCAATTCAGCCATTTATGCCTTGAACAGTCACAAAGAATAAAAAGAACGGTCATTTCTGTGTAAATAGAGATTCCACGTTCACTAAGACAGGGAGGATTGGACAGCAGCCCTAGATAACGGTCTGTCTGTCGATGTGATATTCATAGATTTTAGCAAAGCATTTGAAAAGGTTTCACACGTAGGTCTTATGCAGAAGCTCACGAGCTTCGGAATAATAGGTACTGTACATGAGTGGATAGGAAATTTCTTATGTGACCGCAGACAGAGAGTTAGGGTCAACGGAACGCTATCCAATTGGAAGCCGGTCAAAAGTGGTGTACCCCAAGGCACCATCTTAGGCCCTCTGCTCTTCCTTCTCAACGTTAATGAGTTACCGCTGTTACTTAGGTCGTCGACAGTATTGTTTGAGGATGACGTAAAAATCTAGAGAACAATAAAAAGTGCGGCTGATCATCTGGATCTTCAAGCTGACTTAGACGATTTAGTTAGATGGGCTCGAGAGTGGGGCTTAGAAATCAATGCTAGGAAGAGTGTACTAATGCACATCGGTCACGGTAATAGTTACCGTTACACTATTGAGGGTAAACCACTTCCATGCGTTCAAGAGCATAAAGACTTGGGAGTAGTATTAAGTCATGATTTAAAAACAGCTACGCATTGCAAAGCAGCCGTTGTCAAAGGTTTTCGAGCGTTATGGTCACTTCGCCGAGCGTTCAAATCTTTTGACGAGGAAACGTTTCGAATTTTATATCCCATATATGTTAGACCACATTTAGAGTACTGTATCCAAGCAGCTAGCCCGTGTCTGGTAAAGGATACTAACTCCCTTGAGCGTGTCCAGCGTGTGGGAACGAAATTAGTGAAGGGTTTTTCTAAACTCCCTTACGATGAGCATTTAAAACGCCTAAATCTTTTCCCCTTGTCGTATCGTAGGACACGAGGTGACCTTATATTGGCATTTCGTATCTTTAATTATGATTTGGGTGTTAATATGTCTGATCTTTTTGCTCCCTCCAACACTAATAATCTCCGAGGTCATAGCAAGAAGGTTCATAAACCACGATCTAATAAACTTAAAGTGGGGTCCCGTTTTTCTCATCGAGTAGTCAATCATTGGAACGCCTTATCCGAACAAGTGGTATCAGACCCATCAGTGAATACTTTCAAGGAAAAGCTGGACCTTCACTGGAAAGCAATGTGTCAGGATTAACACAGGTTCATCAACCTACTATCCTTATTACTGAAGACTGAGTCATGATCTTAGGACCACGCCCCACTGACGCGCGGTCGCAGATAAGGAGTTCAGGGCCCTATGAGCCTTAAGGCGGACATATACCAAGTTGGATGCTAATATTTCCAACACAATACACACAACCTGGATTAGGTCTAGACTTAGGAACTGCGTTCAAAATGCAAGCTCCTGGTTAAAATGTGACTCTGGAATCTTGGAAAAAGTACAAAGTGCAGCCACCCGTGAAACTCCACAGCACCGAGGTTTGCCATCTGCAGAGAGGCTTGAGAAGCTAGGCTTCTTTATCCTGTCCTATCACAGATTGAGGGGTGATTTGATTTTAATGTACAGAATACTATAAAATGAGTTCGGAACTAATATATCCTCTTTTTCCTTCCTACTATATAAGATTTAAGATCATGATGACCTAGGCACAGCAGGCGAGTACAAAATTCAAGGGAGAGCAAAATACGCGTGGTACACAGGCTTTCACAGTAAGTCATTAATTCTTGGGACCTGTTAAGCGAAGTGGTGTACACCACAGACGTCTGCCCCTTAAATAGACTCATTCAACAAAAAAATTGACAATTTCGGGAGATTACTAGAAGAAGACTGGCACAGGCTATAGGCTTTCTGTTCTCGATAGGCAAATCCGAAAATCTGGATCGGCGAGTTATCTCATAAATTATAATCTCAATTCTGAATCTGGTGATTACGAAACTTACAGACAGACTTTCATGTGACGATTCGAAATGCACCATAAGTGAGTCTGAATTTGAGAAAGACTCCAGACACTCAGGGCAAACGAAGCCAGATACTGCGTTGTCTAAGCAAATTATAGAAGATGAGAAACATACTTTCAGCCGACATACGACCTTGGGTTGACCTTGAAGAGATAACAAGTGGTTCAAATGGTTCAAATGGTTGTGGACGGAATAGAAGAAGCTTTCGCCTAACAGGCTTCCGTGTCTAGTAGCAGGGGATCACCAAATCTTCCAGGCAGGAACCTAGGTATGTTAACAATAAAAGAGGAAAAGAAATTTGTTAAATCATAGTGTGATGCTGTCCTTAGTCCTTAAGAATAGGTCAAGTTGCCTCTTGAAGGACTCCTGAGAAGTCGCTTGGACTAGCTCGGCCGGCAGCGAATTCCAGCTTTTGACAACTCTTAGGGAGTAGAGGTTGTGTCTACATTCCGTCTTGCTATGTTGTGTTTCCAGTTTCTGGGTGTTACCCCTTAGGTTATTATTCGAACTAAGCTTAAGTAGGTGTTTAAGAGGATGTCCAGAAGTGTTAAGAATACTATAAGCCATTAGTAAACCACCTCTAAGACGCCTATATTCTAGTGGGTAAAGGTCTAGTGAACGGAGGCGTTCTTCGTAAGGCTTAGATTTGAGTCCTCGAACTGATTTCGTGGCTCGCCGTTGGATACGCTCCAAAGTGACCTTGTCCTTTTGGAGTGAGGGGGAGTTTTATGTTTCCGTACTCTAAATGGGGACGGATGAAACTATTGAAGATTGTATGGAAAGTTCGTCCGTCAAACTGTCCAAAAATGCGCTTCAACGTTACCAGTGCAAGGTTTGCTCGGAAGGCATTTTTGTCACAGTTAGCGTAAGACTTCAAATCATGGGGCACCAGGACTCCTAAATCTTTTTCGACTTGGGATGCTACTAGAGAGGAGTTTCCTAAGTTGTAACTGTAGTTTGCGACATGTCGCAGATGGACTACTTTACACTTTGAAGTGTTAAAGGTAAGTCCGTTATCGTCTGCCCAACTTTGAAGTCGAGTCAGATTCTCCTGAAGTGCCTGTATATCGTCTTGGTTGCGTATCTCTCTCCAAAGTTTCACGTCGTCGGCAAAAAGTAATAAGTCTGACGTTACCTGTTGAGGAAGATCATTTATGTAGATCAAGAAGAGAAGAGGACCTAGTACTGAGCCCTGGGGGACCCCACTAGGACATTCCATAGCCTGAGATAAAGTGAAATTAACTCTAACCTTAAAGTGTCGATTTTTTAGATATGAAGTAAGCCAATCGATTAGAGGTGGTTTGATACTTAGTTGTTTGAGCTTATTGATAAGACGCAAATGGTTAACCTTATCAAAAGCTTTTGAGAAATCTAGGTAGATGATATCAACCTTTCCCTTGCGATCGAGGATGCTTGTCCATCTGTCCACCGCAGTCAGCAGGTTGGTAATACAAGAGTAACCCTTCCTGAAACCATGATATTGGGGTGAGAAGAAATTTAAGGACAGTAGATAGTCGTTTAAACCGTCGCATATCAGGGACTCCATGAGTTTTGAAGGTAATGACAGTGTAGTGGCCACCGGCCGATAACTTGAAGGTTCGCTGCGTCGACCTCCTGTGAAAATTGGTGTGATGTGAGCCAGCCTCCAATTTTCCTGTTGTTTTCCTCGGCTTGGCGAGTGTGAGTACATCACGCTAAGCGGCGTTGCCAGGATTGAGGCTGCCTCCCTCAGTAAGGCAGGATGAACCATATTCGGGCCAGGAGAAGTATCTAGTCTTAAGTGCTGCAATTTACGGAACACCAAGTCAGCGCTTAGGTCCACTTCGGAGAGTCCTGTGGAATTGCAGATGAAACTGTCGTCAATAAAGTTTATGTCAGCCGGTTGAAATGTTTGAGAGTAATGTGCCGCCAGAAGGTTAGCGGCGTCGCCATCGTTGTTGGTCTGGCCGTTAAGACCTAGCAGTTGAGAAACTCCTGTTTTGGCTTGACGAAGAGAGGCTGCATAACGGAATAAGCTTCTAGGGTTAGAGGCAAATTTGTCCATAAGCTTTGTCTGGTACTGAAGCCTGTCTTCTCTTATAGCCTTCGTGCATATGTTCCTGATATGTTTATATTGTCTATACGCTCCATCGTCATCAGTTCGTATGTATTCCGCCCTACAGTGCCTTTTGCGACTAAGCAGGCGAAGGGTACGGTTCTTGATTATTGTAGGTGGCTTGCAGCTTTTGGGAACCGTTTGAGGAACTGAATGGTTTGTGGCACATGAGAGCGTGTGCAGTAAGAAGTCCCAATGACCGTCCACATCGAGTTGAGGGTGAACATCCCAAACCACCCGTTGTAGATAGTCATGTAGAGCTGGCACATTCAGCTGTTTAAAATTCCAACGTAAATTATTGTTGGGATACCTTAGCTTAGTTTTAATGACAAAACTGAAGGCTATGACGGCATGATCGCTCTTTCCCAGAGGAGCCAGGATTGAGAGGTTGTCAACTAGGAATTTTTCGTTTGTGAATACACAGTCTAAGCGTGATGGTGTCTGACTGTTTCTCCAACGAGTTGCCGACCTCACATTTTCATATAAGCCCAAGTCATCGATGAGGTTGAAGAACCGAGCTTCAATTGAGTTATTGCCTCCAGTGTACGTGTGTTCCGCGAAGTTGACTCTAGGGAGATTAAAGTCCCCTAGAATCAGGATGTGTGTGAAACCGAGACGGGTAGAGCGGGATAGTCTTTCCAGCATACGACTATCGTACTCGATGTCGGAAGTTGGCTTCCTGTAATTGACTCCAACTAGACACCTCGAAGTACTAGACAATCTAACAGAGCACCATATGGATTACTCAAGATTGTTAAACTCGAGGTTGTGAACTTGGTTCACCTCCAAGCAAGAGCTTATGTATATGGCTACTCCACCCTCAATTCCTGTTTTTCTGTCGTTGCGGAACAAAGTCATCCCAGGTAATGCTAACTCTTGGTCCGAGAACTGAGAAGATATTCAGGTTTCAGATATTCCTATCAGACGGGCCTTATTAGCGTTACTAAGTTCACGTAATTCGTCCAGTTTGTTTGGTAGACTTGCGGCGTTCATATATAAGCAGTTTATGCTTTCAAATTGGAACGCGTGAGCTTCGTCCTGTTTTTCTGTATGAGCCTTATGTGAATGGACAGGTAGCCCACCTATATGAGGTTTGCCGTGGTGGTAGGCCCTGTCCTTTACACGTTTTTTTATCATTTAGACAGTCCACAAGTGGAATGGTCAGCTCCAACTTGCCTTTGTGCTTGGTCCTAGCTTCATATGGCCTATCCGGGTGCATGTGGATTCCAGGTGGCAATCGGCGTCTGTTGGCACGAAATGCTTCCAGAACTGCAGCCGTCATGTGGGAAGATGGGAAGGTTATCTTCATTAGACGGAGTCTAAGATCACCGTCCTTCTTGGCTAGTCTCGTCACATGCTGAGTCAGTATGTGTTTGAGCCTCAAGGACTGTTTTATGAATTTCCATTCCCTGATGTCAGAATTTGATTGAGTAGGGTCTGTATTTTCCGGTATACCTTGCACAATTATGTTTCTTCCGCGGAAGAACTTCTCGCGAGATTCTTTAGGGATGTTCTGTATGATATTGCGCTCAGAGTACGGTATGTCTGGCAATATTCTTACGTTACCATCGGATTTCAGCAAGTGACTTGCTAGCAAGACGTCCTCTACGTCGGTAGCATTCTTACGTAATACTCGGAGAAGCCTCGGGTGATTTAGATGCTTAGAATCCTTTCCTCGAGTGAGCCACAGTGAGCACACTGAAAACGGACAAAAGTGGATAAAACGAGTGATATAACCTGAAACTAGTCTATATGTGAAAAAAAACGAATAGTAAGCTGAGGCAAAACCACAGGTAACTATTAAATATGGTGAAACTCAAAAAAAAGTAATCTACCGAACGTATAGCTCAGGATAGATTCTTAAGAACTGAAATGGTACTTTTGTTGCGTAAGAACATAGCAAAAGTTTGATAAATGCAAATCACGTTAGGACTAAACTTCCCGTTCGAAAAGCGCGCGGTTCGAAGTTTGGCAACTCTTTAACCAGTAGCACCTCTTAATATGAATCGTACCCACCAAGTGAAATCAAAAGACGGAAGCGAGGAGGTTCAAAAATATATTTGACAGGCTATCAATATATCAAGGATGGTCTGATCTAATATGGCTAGTGATTGTAGAGGTTGTTGAGCACGGCGTTCCCACTCGTGATCTGGTGCGGATGCATGACCGAGTGCCTTCAGCCAGGTGAGTCCATTAAAAGTAATGTGGTCGGCATCCAATGTCGAAAACTTACAGAGCTATTTATTTCGGAGATCTATTTTTCGCACTCACCCTCCCTAGGGGGTAGTAATGACCCTAAGACGTGGCCAGCCAGAAGTTTAAACCCAGCGAGTTTGTCGTCGGTAGACACTCTTCTGATAGCTTGCTAGGTTTAGCAGCGTCTGGTAATCTTTCCTTACTACAAGGGACTGTAGTGACCTGCTTTTATCAAGAGAACGCGAATGGTGTAATGGAAACAATTATTACTATGACCAACTGTACCAGTGATTGTTTTGCCGTACTTGTCTGTTTAACTGCACTAAAGACATCCATTATTCTTCCCTCCGTTGATTGTGACCTTGCACGAACTTAGGTTTGCTTTGTAACCACACTTGTAACCTGGCACGACTTCGGTATTCTTTCGATACCACGAGATCGCTAACAAATACATCTCGACTACAGCCATCAACTGCCTTCTGATATTTGGCCTACGGGAGATCCTATCGGTTAACTGGCACGGAGTCTTCCTGTAGTGGTGATCATAGTCAACCGAAACTCGACGCCACACTACAGGACCATGAAGTATAATATAGTAAAAAAGAAAAAGTACGATGAAAATTTCGGTTCCCCGTAACCTTTATCATTCTTTCTATCGTCTTTTCCAGCCGTCCTGGAAAAATATATATGTAAGTGCATGGCGAAATACACACGTACGCGCGTAAAAACACAAAGCGGGTGAAAAAAGAAAAATAAACTCATGCACACGTAATAGCGTAAAAAGGATCCTGATAATACGGTTTTGTTTTGTTTTGTTTTTGCGAGATAAAAATATGAATATATAAGCATATTAAAATTATCGTTTTTTATTACATATAGTACAAAGAAAAATCGAGATGATATAGAATGACAACTAGTATTCTACGTGCAATAATCGTTCAAATGTTCTGGAAATCTTAATCTTCTTCCAGAACGCGTTGTTTTAAGTTTATTTTCTGATGCTTCCGAAGTATGATCGTGTGTGTTGCCCGTCGGTTCAGATATTATAAGTGTAGGAGTCGTGTCGTGCGATTGCGCCGAAGGAAAATCGATGTGAATAGGACTTCCTTCTAACTACACTGCTTTGTTGCTGTCGATGCTGATGCTATCGTTGTTTCCGTTATTATCGATTGTATAGTACTTCGGTTCGCGTTGAAGAACTTTGAAAGGTCCTTCGTATGCTGATTCGTAAGGTTGTCGATGCGAATCTCGATGTCCGAAGACGTGTTTACTATATCGTATGTCAGGTTGAACAAAAACACCAGTTGACTGAGGTCGACTGGAAACAGGTTTAACTGAACTTGTAAGCCTGTTCGTACAGGAGGTTAGATCCATGTTCATTGAAGAGGAGGAAGGATCCACGAATACTCCTTGAAGTTGAGGTGTTATTCCATAAACGAGTTGAGCTGCAATGTATTCAATGTCAGCTTTCACTGCATTGCGAATACCTAGTAAGACGAATGGAAGAGCGTCAGTCCACTAAGAAATGTTTGAAGTTGATAGTGAAGCTTTTAGTTGTCGGTGAAAGCGTTCCACTAACCCGTTTGCTTGTAGGTGGTAGGCGGTCCTTCGGAAGCGAGTGATTCTTAATAGTGCAACGGAAAAGTTCAGATTCGAACTGACGCCCACGATCTGTAGTGATAGTAGAAGGGCAGCGAACGTTTGCTATCCATCGTTCGACAAAGGCGCGGGCCACTGTTTCAGCAGTGATGTTCCTGATAGGCAATACTTCTGTCCATCGAGTGAAACAGTCAACGCAGGTTAAGAGATAAGAGTATCCATTTGAATCTGGTAAAGGTCCTACCAAATCCAGATGAACATGGTCGAAACGAGAGTCCGGAGTTTTGAAAGAGCTTAAGGGACATTTATTGTGTCTGATAACCTTAGATTTTTGGCAGCTTTCACAGGAGCATGCCCACTGCCTCACGTCTTCATCCATCCCAGGCCAGCAAAACCGTTCTGCTATAAGCTTAATGGTTACACGAACTCCTGGATGAGAAAGTTTGTGCAACGTATTGAAGACGTTGCGTCGATAATTATTCGGCACGATTGGACGATCCCTACCTGTAGGTGTATCAAAAAGTAAGGTTTCCTTACCTGTTCCCATCTGTTTAATGCGCAGCTTAAGGGTTGTAGACGATAACTCGTGTTGAAGATCATTGTCTTCTTTTTGAAGCTGGGCGAGTTTCAGGAGGTAAATTCCTTGGAAACTATTCTAGAAAGTTATGCGAGACAAGGCGTCTGTGAACACATTGTTTGCTCCAGCAATGTGTTGAATGTCTGAAGTAAACTGCGAAATGTAGTCCAGTTGTCGAGACTCACGAAGTGAGTACTCGTCTGAAGAGGAGCTTAAAAAGAAAGTAAGAGGCTTATGGTCAGTGAAAAGGGTGAATTTGTAGTGGCATTAGACCATAACCACACAATCTTCAAAGCTGAACACAAGACTACTCGGAAAATAGATATTCAATATTTAACGCGGGGTAATACCTAACGATGGAGAAGGCGCGAACAATGAATTGAATGGACTGGAGTTGATCGAGTGGCATGGCTCGGCCATGCAGGCGTGGTCTCTGCCGAATGTTACCTTATATCTTCTATTCATATTAAGTATATTGTTCTTTCTCTAGCCTAACCTTGTTCTACATCATGTATCGGTAATTGATACGATACAGTGAGTTGGTGTAGTCGATGGTGTGACTTCCACGTAAGATCTTATTAATTAGGCAGTTGTATCATGACAAATCTACAAATTTAGGATTAGGTCTATTATTAGAGCGGTACTAATATCATAGTAGACCATAGTTCTACAAATTCATGGCCTTTGATATAGTGTTGAAAATGCCGTACAGCACAATACATAGCTAGGATTTCCCTACCGAATGTGCTGTACCTCGATCCAGTGTCTAGCAGCCGTCTAGAGAAAAATGCAGAAGATTGCCGGGAGTGGTTAACCCATTGTTGCGAGACTCCTCCGATTGCTGAGTCGGATGCGTCTACTGCGATACTAATGGGTGCTTGAGTGTCCTGATGTGGAAGCATTGTTGCTTTAGCGATAAGTTCCTTAACTGTGGAGAATGCTTTTCGTGCGGTGTCGTCTAGATTGATGGATTTCGCATTTCCACGAAGTTGGTCGGTAAGAGATTTCATAATTTACGTGCATTTCAGTATGAATCGTCTATAGAAACTTACAAGGCCGTTAAACGTTCGTAACTGCTTGATCATGGTTGGTTCTGGGTAATCCAGAATGGCCGCCACTTTGATTCTAAGGAGTCTAATGCCTTGAGCACAGAAAGTCTAATGAGTCGGTTCCGGTTTGTCATTTCTGAATGTTTACAGTAATTCTGTGTTTCTGTAGTCGGAAGAAAACAAGATCTAGATGATGAAGATGCCATTCTGTCCGGACTTGCTATTAGGCAGTCGTCAACATACGCATTTACGAAGTTGAGACCTCGAGAAACGTCGTCGATGAATCTTTGGAAAGTTTGGGTAGCGTTTCTTAGACCGAAAGGCATTCACAAAAATTCGTACAGTCCGAAAGGAGTTATATGAGCTGTTTTCGGAATATCTTCAGTAGTCATAGGAATTTGGTCATACGCTTTAACCAAGTCGATTTTAGAAAAGACAATTGTACCTTTCAAGGTAGCTGTCAAGTCGTGAATGTGAGGCAACGGGCGACGATCAGGGATGGTTTTTTGGCATTCAACCGCCGATAGTCACCAGTTGGACGCCAATCGTTTCTGTCCTATGGGCTGTTTGACGGTCTTATGATACCCAAGTCTATCATGTGGTCAAATTCGTTCTTCGCCAACCTTAGCTTTTCGGGAGCCAGTCGGCGTGATGTGGTGTATAACGTTGCTGGTTACACACGGAAATTTCGGTTGTTTTTGGTATATCCCAGAATACTTATCGAGTATTGATTGATAGAATGGGTCTGCCGTGTGCTTAATTGTGGCTGAAGATAATCTGCAACCGGAAAAAGAAGTTACACAAACAGATAAATTAGTGTTTCCGTCTACTAGCCTCCGTTTGTGCGTATCGATGATTGAATTGTGGTGCTGTAGTAGGTTCATACCAATGATTGGTATGGAAACATCTTCAACAACAAAGATGCAGTGTATGGGTTTGCGTAAACCCACGTTAAGGTAAATGTACATTTCACCATATGTGGCGATTGGCTTTCTGTTTCCCGCCTGTAAGTTTAAAACTGATTCACGAAGCCGGTCGTTGGAATTTGCAGGTAGAACGCTAACTTCTGCGCCCGTATCGACGAGGTATCGAACTCTCGTTATCACATGTGCGACGTATATGTTCACCGGTTACAGTTGCCATTAACGCGTGCCGGCTCGGAAGTTTCCCGAATTGTTTTTCGTGTCGGTCGATGTTGACTCGAGAAAATTGCAGGGTTTTCCGCAATTTCTGGAGGACTTTCCATACTGGTTATGATACCAGCACCAGCCGAGGTTATCAGTCTCTCGTGGTCTAGAGAGAGATCGCCCACGTGAAGTGCTTCTTCACAGGGTGTGTGACCGTTTACGGTCGTTACGAAATTTAAGATAACTTGTGAGTGTATGATATAACTCTGTAATGTCATTCTGGGTCGTTTGAGGCTTTTCTTTGACTGAAAAATCTCGACGTTAAATGATTTGGTGATTTCTGAGGTGCGGTCAGCTGATGCAGCCAGCTCGTCTAAGGCGTAGTTATGAAACGAGACCAACACAGCTTGTACCTGTTGAGGAAGTTTGGATAAGAAAGGTTGTTTGAATAGGCCTTCATCGAAGGTTTTTTGGCCGATGACCTCTTTCAATCTTTGCAACATGTCTGTCGGAGAACCGTGTTGCAGGTAGATGGTACTAAGGATTTGGTCTAGCCTTTGTCTATCGATCAGGTCTCCACGTTTAAGGATAGCTCGCTTAAGTGTTTCGTAGGGTCCAGAAACACCACTACTAAACATACTAGGTGTTACATACCTGTTGAACTCGCACGGTAGTGCCTTGACTACTGCGAGAAATTGTGCTCGTGCGTCGTTCACGTTATGCTCGGAGAAGTCGGCTTCTGCGTAGCAGAACCAGGCTTCGATGTTGTCTGGCCAGAAGGGCATCAGTTGGAACGAAGATGGGAACATAGTCTTTAGTTTTAGTACCTTCGGTGTCTGTTCAGTCATACTGAAATATCAAGTACGAGAATGAACGAGTGATATATATATATATATCCGAAAACACGGGAAAAATTATCACAATGTATAAAAAACTAAAACAAGGCAATGATATATAAAATCCCGAAAAGGAACAGACACAGTTTGAGCTTGTTGACAAAACATATATGGTTGACCATATCAAAAGCTTTTGAGAAGTCAAGACACATGATGTCAACTTTTCCCGTGATATCAAGGATAGCTGTCCTTCTGTCCACCACACTTAGCAGGTTGGTTATACAAGAACGACCCTTCCTGAAATCGTGCTGTCGGGATAAGAAGTTTATGGATATTAAGTAGTCGTGTGGATCGTAGCATATCAGGGGCTCTACAATTTTTGAGGGTATAAAGAGCAGTGCCACAGGTCGGTAGCTTGAAGGTCCGTTTAGTCGACCTCCTATGAAAAGTGGTGTGAGCCAGCCTCCCTTGTTCTGGTAATCTGCCTAGGCTTGGTGAATGTGAGAACATCACTCTGGGCAGTGTAGCCAAGATTGAACTTGCTTCACCTGATATAGCGGAGTGAACCATATCCGGGTAGAAGTTTCTTTTTTAGGTGCTTCAGTTTCCGGTATACCAAGTCAGCACCCACGCTCGATTCCGAAGGACTTTTGGGGTTTCAGGTCAAGCTCACATTAATATAGTTAGTGTAGGTCGTTTGGAATGCACGGCATTAATGTTCTGCCAGACATTCAGCGGCGTCGCGGTCAGTTATTAGTTGGGCGATTAGAAACTAACAGTTGAGAAACTGCGGTCTTAGCTTGTCGAGTAGAGGCTGCACCACAGAACACGCTTTTGGGACTGGAGACAAAGTGATCGATTAGCTTTGTTTGATACCGAAGTCTGTCCTCTTTTACTGCTTTTTTGCATTGGTTCCTTGCTTGTTTGAATTTCTCATATGTACTTTTGTCACTAGTTCGTCTATATTCCCCCCAGCAGTGTCTTTAATGTCTTGGTAATCAAAAAGTGAGATTCTTGATGACTATAGGTTGCGTGTAATGTTTGGGGATCGTTTGTGGGACAGACTACTTTGTAGCATGTAAGATTTTGTGCAGTAAGAAGTCCCAATGAGAGTCCACATCAAGTTTAGGGTGAGCTTCCCAGTCCACCTGTTGTAGATTGACCTGTGAAGTTAACACATCCAACCGTTTGGAATTTCAACGCCTGTTGTTGGTTAGATGTTTTAGTTCAGTTTTGCTGATAAAATTGAAGGCTATGACGACACGACCACCTTTACTCAGGGGAGCCAGGATTGAGAGGCTGTCTATTAAGAATTCCTCGTTTGTAAAAGTGCGATCTAAGTCTGACGGCGTCTGACTAATTCTCTGGCGTGTTGCTAACTTCAGGTTTTCGAATAATCCTAGATCATCCATGGGGTTGAAGAACGGAGATTCAGTAGGATAGTCACTTCCAATATACGTGTGTTCAGCGAAGTTGACGTTGGAAGGAGTGAAGTCTCCTGGAATCAGATTATGAGCGTATCCGAAACGATTAGAGTGGGATAATCCTTCCAGCATGCGATTGTCACATTCGGTGTCAACAATCGGCTTACAGTAGATGACTCCAACTAGACACCTCGAGGTGTTAGACAATGTTACTGGGCACTATACGGATTCATCGAGATTGATAAACTCTAAGGTGTACCAAACAAGATCGTAGGTATAAGGCCACTCCACCCCCATTCCTGTTTTAGTATTGTTGCAGGATAAAGACATCCCGTGTATCACTAGCTCCTAGTCCGTAATTTGACGTGTCCACGTTTCAGATATTCCTATCAAGAGAGTATTATTTACATTATCTTCATCAGATGATGTGTAGAATTCCCTTCCTTCTTAGCTGGTTTCACCAACATGTTTTTGGGATTCAAGGACTGCTTGATGAATTTCCATTCCCCAATATCAAAGTTTGTATGATCAGGACCCGAGTTTTCTGGCATACCTTGCACAGTGATATTTCTCTCGCCATCTGCCTGCATTAAAAAACAAAGAAACCTTAAATTCTGACTCTTTATTTGTTTGCTTCGCTCAATTCGCTTGAAATAATAAAGCATCTAAATCACCCGAGGCTTCTCCGAGTATCACGTAAGAATGCTACCGACGTAGAGGACGTCTTGCTAGCAAGTCACTTGCTGAAATCCGGTGGTAACGTAAGAATATTGCCAGACATACCGTACTCTGAGCGCAATATCATACAGAACATCCCTAAAGAATCTCGCGAGAAGTTCTTCCGCGGAAGAAACATAATTGTGCAAGGTATACCGGAAAATACAGACCCTACTCAATCAAATTCTGACATCAGGGAATGGAAATTCATAAAACAGTCCTTGAGGCTCAAACACATACTGACTCAGCATGTGACGAGACTAGCCAAGAAGGACGGTGATCTTAGACTCCGTCTAATGAAGATAACCTTCCCATCTTCCCACATGACGGCTGCAGTTCTGGAAGCATTTCGTGCCAACAGACGCCGATTGCCACCTGGAATCCACATGCACCCGGATAGGCCATATGAAGCTAGGACCAAGCACAAAGGCAAGTTGGAGCTGACCATTCCACTTGTGGACTGTCTAAATGATAAAAAAACGTGTAAAGGACAGGGCCTACCACCACGGCAAACCTCATATAGGTGGGCTACCTGTCCATTCACATAAGGCTCATACAGAAAAACAGGACGAAGCTCACGCGTTCCAATTTGAAAGCATAAACTGCTTATATATGAACGCCGCAAGTCTACCAAACAAACTGGACGAATTACGTGAACTTAGTAACGCTAATAAGGCCCGTCTGATAGGAATATCTGAAACCTGAATATCTTCTCAGTTCTCGGACCAAGAGTTAGCATTACCTGGGATGACTTTGTTCCGCAACGACAGAAAAACAGGAATTGAGGGTGGAGTAGCCATATACATAAGCTCTTGCTTGGAGGTGAACCAAGTTCACAACCTCGAGTTTAACAATTTTGAGGAATCCTTCCATAGGTAACTTGACCTATTCTTAAGGACTAAGGACAGCATCACACTATGATTTACCAATTTCTTTTCCTCTTTTATTGTTAACATACCTAGGTTCCTGCCTGGAAGATTTGGTGATCCCCTGCTACTAGACACGGAAGCCTGTTAGGCGAAAGCTTCTTCTATTCCGTCCACAACCATTTGAACTATTTGAACCACATGTGGCATCTTCAGACTAATGACAACATCTTACTATGATACACCAACATTTTTTTACCTTTAATATACCTAGGCTAATACACAGAGGCCTTGGTGATCCACTGCTTGTAGATACGAAAGCCCATTCAACGAAGCCTTCCATTCTATCCAGAACCACTTGAACTATTTACTGAAGAATAGAATTTGCGTGGGAGATTTATCTTCTCAAGGTCGTGCCCAATGTTAATCCTCATACTTTCGTTTTTATTGTCGCCAGTTTCAGTACGATATAATAACTTAGTTTTAAATTCAAAAGGCTTTAGATATCTCTGGTTACACGCTTGAACATAGGTTCAGGGAGAGTAGGTTCTGTACCTTAGTTTATATTTAGTAGATGGGGCTTTCAGTCAAATGGATGGAACTTCGATTAAATCATCATCTGGAGTTCTAACTTTAGTTTCCGGCGGTCACGTCTTTTCAACTGATGAAAAACAGCAGCTGCAGGTATGTACTTTCTATTTCTAAACTTTCAAGGAGTCTGCAAGGGCCGGGTACATGTATAGCGTTCGTATGCCTGCTAAAAACGAAGAATATATCGAAGCTTCGATTCGTTCGGTAACAGAATTTCTCATCTAGCATGTTCAAGTGCCAAATTATTGCTTCTAGGATGAGACTAAAGCTCACAGTTAGCGTTAATGACGCCGGGGACCCAATTGCAATACATATGAGCACTCCGAAGTACGATTGCTCATATGACATTTCTGAGAGTTTTATGAACCTCCCAGATTTATCTATCAGTTTAGCATTGCAAAAACCAAAATTAGGACCAAGGTATTGATTATGTCAATATTTACTCTTTAGTCCTGAAACTGCAAAGTATCTAGAGAAACTCGAGAAGCAACGCGAAGAAATGGCTCGTGCTGAGCAAAGTGACAATCGTTCTTTCTTTGCTAAATATGTAAGTATTTTGGTGGTTATACTTCCTATGGACTCGAATTTCCTGAGATGTTTTTAGCACATCCTCTGTTACTAGATCCTCTAACGGTTTTCGTTGTTATTTGTTTCAGACGAAAGGAACTAAGACTTTTTACTTTTTCTACAGAATGTCACACATAGTTTCTGCATACTGTCTTGTCATCGTATCTAGTTCAGAATCTTATCTGTAGGTGCACTGTAACTAGAGTCATTCTGATCTTTTTTATCTACTCTCCACGATTCTTGGGTTAGACAACCTGTCCAACCATTTGTTCATGTGTATAAATTTGTCAAAGTTTTGCTATCCTGTGAATTAGAAAGTAAGCTCCGACAAAGTTAAGTGCTGCATATCAAATCCATGATCATAGTAAACGGTAAGCCTGACTGTAGTGACCGAAACGTTTCTACTCCAATGGTAAGTGATTGTACTGGA
Source organism: Schistosoma haematobium (assembly GCF_000699445.3). NCBI lineage: Eukaryota > Metazoa > Platyhelminthes > Trematoda > Strigeidida > Schistosomatidae > Schistosoma > Schistosoma haematobium. The sequence continues at coordinate 42,318,104 of NC_067198.1, read as the reverse complement.
TCTCAGCTGTGCATTTTGTTGTTTAGGCCAGAGATCAATTAAAGTCTCATAATGAAAAACGTTTAAAATGTTGACCAAAAGTTGAAAGATAGTTTTTTTTTCATTAAATGTAACTTCTATTGAAATGGATATTTTATTCCAGTAATAATGAAGAGACCATATTGCGGATATTAATTTTTGAAATTTTTAGTGCTAGTGATCTAGCTCCATGTAGTCATCAATATAGAGTGCCAGTGCTATATTTGTTAGCAAGAAACCCTTGTGGGTCACCGCCAATTAGAATAATTAGATCTTCAGACGTAAACAATTCGGTTCCGATCCCTAAAGTTTCTGAGAATATCCTAAGATGCTCATTGTAAACTATGAAATAAGAAAGTGGATAGCCAAGTTTGTTTTGTGATTAGTGGTGCTTGCGTCCACACATTAAAGCAGTTCAAAAACCAATCCAATGTTCACATTTTTTAAACACGAAAGGATTTTCGTTACTAAGATAGCATTATAGTCGAAAATGTGGTTTGATGTAGTAAATACCTTCACTGTTTATTGTTTCAAAAATGTTTCATTATCTAGGTTACTCTCGGTGGAATTAATTCATTGTCATACATGACTTCTTTGTTTCTAGTCTTTCACTTATTTCAACTTATTTAAACTTCGTTTTGACACGTCCTAGGTAACTGTTTCTCTCTTGAACTTTCTCTGCTTTGCACCTGTATAGTAGGTATTGTTTATAGTGGCCTGCAACAAAGTTTCAAGATCTCAACTTGCAATGAGTGCTTGGATGTTTTTTAGTTTGACTCTATATGAATTCGATAGTCAAGCCACAAAAAATAACACGAATTACAGTTGCTCAACCAATAAGCCTGTGCTCACTACCAAAGGCGTCACAAATTAAGGGTTCATGGTGTTTACAATTAAATTAACCATATAAAGACAGATACTAATAATAAGCTCCCTTAGCTGATCTGCTTCTGTCATGCAGCATATGGCTTTATCCCGACAACTTCATAGTTTTTCCAAGTTCACGTATAATACACGTCTCAGTCATGACTACATCGGCTGAACATAACACGTCCAATGACCACTCTGGTTCACAGAATTAAATCTAAGACTACAAACATATGTTCAAAAGCCGTATACAAGCTTTGTATCCAAATGACGTGTTTACACAGGTTTCAGCATCATTAGTTCCCAAAGTTTGGTTATCCTAAAACCCGTTGAAGTTTTATTTTTTTGTTATCGTATGTGATGTCTCGTTTAGTCAGCCATTCCTGTCGGTGTTTCTTTAAATCGGGGCTATCAGACTTCAGTTCATTTACAAGTACTTTCCGTACAATTTACTTTTTATCACTCTAACTGCATTATGATTGAAATTCATCTTATCATTCTTTTATTGGTTAACACTATCTGCTCCAAACGCCCCCTCACTATAAAATAAGAGTTCGTTGAGTTTATTATCTTAAACATATAGATTCACTGGCCTTTCGTCTGAATTTCATTTCACTGACTATGAATCAGCTGTTGTAGTGTTTAGACTCGACTAATTGATCTAAGAATTAGATCGACTGTAGACACCAAGATTATTACGTCTAGTTGATTTTTTACCTTGTTTGACGATCTGTGCTTATTTACACGAGGTCTATATCAGACAGTAAAATCAACCACAACACAGACTCTAGGACTTATAATTGAAATTCAGTGGATCTAGCAAAATACTGAGGAAATACCAGTAGTATAATTCTAAATGTGGCAGATTTCTACAAACCGGCAGAATATACTCAAGTCTAGAAACATATTATAAATCAAACTTTAACCGAACTGATTGAAGAGATTTAGTGACAAGGGTTTAAACCCTTGTTGTTAATAATCTTGATAATTTCACATCATTGTGATATTGTGTCACAATTTGAACCGGTAAACATGTTTTCCAGATTTTACGTTGCTTATAGCTGATCAATTAGTAATTTTTCAGTGTCCCGTTTTCTACAGACTATCAAAGGTATGGATCAAGATGACTAAAAATCCACAGATCACTTCAAATGAGATAAATGTTAAAAAATTGCAGGCTGAACGACCTTCTCCATTAGCTCGGTAATCTGTATGTTATTCAAACGTTAGTAGTTACTCGTTGATAACGATTACACTCAGTTATGCCATCGAACTTTTAGTTTAAAATAATTGTAAATTTAATAATGGAATCAAGATAAATGAAGCTTCATTTTTTTCATCCAGTTAAATGATTGATTAGTAATTAATTTGCAATACTTCCTATTTTTCTCATTGATTCCAGTGGACCTACATTATTCCAGCAGTTTTCTTATTCATCCTGTTCTCCAGTATGCAAGATCCTAATGCAGCTGGAGGAAATATTGGGGGTGGTAATCAACAGTAGACGAAAACTTAATAGATATCAACCCATAATACTGTTTAAGTATTTTGTAAATTATATTTGGTTTTAACAATACTTGTATGTTTATTTTATATGTTATTTTTCATTTTGTTGATAATGAATTCTAATTTGGAATTTATTTCTTTTGAATGTTTACATAAAATACTTGTAATTTGCCCGGTTATATCGCCGATTACTTTTGTAGATATCCTAAAAAACAAAATAATTCAATGTTGCGTTCTATCAGACTTAATATTTATAAATAATTGTCGTTTTTCAAAAGAGAGATAGGAATGTGTGTTCGAGAGTCAGGTGTTCAAGTTGATTGTGTTAAGTTAACATTGATTCAACGTCTTTTACATATAATATTGGTGAGGCTGATTTATGGACAACCTTAAAACGATAATTAAGTGACCTTTAAAATATCCACCTACTTACTAGGATTTACACTTGTACGTTAGATTTGGGGTTTTTCTTGAGATGAGATGATGAGATCGATTCACATATAGTGAAAGCCAGAGCGGCTTATGCCAATCTGCGCCACCTTTGGCACCTTCGTGATGTTAGTCTGGCTGTAAAAGGCCGGATCTACGACGCGTCGGTGAGAGCAGTTTTGCTCTATGCTTGTGAAACCTGGCCTCTCCGAGTTGAGGATGTCAGACGACTCCGTGTTCGATTATCGTTGTCTCCGAAGGATTGCTGACATCCAGTGGCAACACCATGTTAGTAATGCAGAAGTTCGGCATCGTGTGTTCGGGCACAGAGATGATAATGCAATTGGTGTCACCATCCTGAAACATTGACTTTGGTGGCTTGGACATGTTCTACGAACGTCGTCCCATAGAATTCCACGTCGTGCATTATTTGGCGACTCTGGGACTGGTTGGAAAAATCGAAGAGGTGGTCAGTGTATGACATGGTGTCGTAGTATGAAAGAAAGCTGCAAAGGAGTGGCTTCTGTTGGTCGTTCATGACTCCCTGGCTGGGGTCCGAGAGATGGTGCAACACATTGGCTAGGAACGTTATCAGATATGGCTCAGAATAGAATCCAGTGGCTATCGTGCTGTAACCTTCTTTTACTTTCTTCGTAAAAAGTGTTTGTAACTCCCCTAACTGAAATAATTCTTCTGGTTGTACCTTCCCGTTTCCCCCACTATTATTATTGTTATTTCATTTCCATACACTAACCTGTAGTCCTTATTGTTCTCTCTTTTTTTCTTATACGCACCCTAAATTCTTTTTATCTTCCCATTCTCATTGTTTTGTGTGGCGCATATATATCTGGTGCCGCCTTGTACCAATATTTATGTGTTCAAATAAGTAAATGGGGTTTTTCATCATAAGCTGACATAAGCTATAATGCCAAAATGCTATTTAGGCAAACGGATGAACGAATTTCGCGCCAAAATCCAAGACCTGATTGGTTCGTCCATAAATTATGGTCCCTCCACTGTATCTTGCTTTAACTGTATCATTTTATTCTCCAATTTGTCTAAACTTGTTTGGTTACATCCCCTTTCTGCTCCGTCGTTTTTGTAAAAGTTGATTCATAAAGACACTTTTGGTGCTTTTAAAGTCAGTCAAAGTAGTTGTAACGTATTTTCTGACACGGGCGCTTGCGAAGATGAGTGAAAATAAGGTGAACGCTTTGGGGACATAGTGATATTTATCTGTTTATAGTCACTAATAAAACACCCAAAATCAGTTGTGGAGGTAATGTACTCAGCAATAATTTCTTAGCATGTCAGCTAATTATAAAGAATGGATCTGACACAGGTGTAAGTTGACCAAGTCACTTGCAGTGTTTGAGGAGAATTATGAAAGGAACACTCACGAGGTACTCGGTCACACATCCACAACTTTTTGTGGATCATCCAGCAACAGCCTAAATCGGACATTAGATATGTACATATTAATTCTGATCGGAGCTGTTGGAACCGTAATAAGCCTAAAGCAACGAAAGTCAGCATAACATGATAGTGTCCAACCCACAAGTTGTCCATTTATGCTCGTCTGGTATTCATCACTTGACAAATAGGAAGAGTTATGGATAGCTACCCCAATAATTGTGCTCGTTCTAGTTACTAGCACGGATACGCTATTAATAGCCACAACATCTCATAATTAAGGATACATATACATAGATAAACAAAAAACTGAGAAGTATACTTACTTTAAAAATCTGTGGACGATTTTCTTCCTGCCTAGTCTGTAGACATGGGTTTTCAAGAGCTCAGTGAGGATTTAATTTCATGTTTCACGGGAAATCATCTAGTCTACCAAGTGCCATTTTGAAACATTGTCGACATCATGTTACGCAACAGGAGTGCCCGCAGCAAGTTCAGTTTCACTCATCACCTTAGTGAGACTGGTTTTATCAGATATTATTGTACCAGGAGGATTTAATTCAAAGGGAGTTTTCGTATCGACGATCTAACTTGAATCCAAAGGTGAAAGGTCCCGACTAATTTTGATCGTCTTCCCAGGTTAAAGCCGCTGTTAAATCAACCATTGTTAACAGCGTGGTGTCGTAAAGCCAGGTACGAGGCTTCGTGAAATGATTTATTTCAGTTACAACCAATCAGCAGATCGAATTTAAAACAGGCGGAAGCAGTGTATACATTCAAGACATACGTCGAGTACGTTATTAGATTAAATGTTCAGTTGTACGTGAAAAAGGCTATAGTACAGACAAGTTAAAGTAGTCTTTTGGTGGAGTTTCGTTCTCTGAGCTGGATGGTTTGGTCGGGGAGCTTTCATCGTTCTTCTGAACGACATCATCAGCACAAACTTCAGATAGGAGTGAAGTGTTTGAATTTCTCCATATGTGTCTCAAAGCTTGTTCTGTGCATCTCGACGTTGATTGGTTCTTATTGACCTTAAATTTGTCGTTGTTTACTTCTTTGTTTTGGTTGTGTTTCCCATTGTTTTGATTTTTGTTCTTATGTTTGTGCATGATTTTTCTGATTGGTGATGATGAAAGCTCCACGACCAAACCATCCAGCTCAGAGAACGAAACTCCACCAAAATCATCCACCTGAGCTACAAATCTTCTCCACCATCTTAAAGTAGTCTGTTTAACTTAATGACTGTACAGAGTTCATTAAAATGTTCAGTCCATGCAATGTAAAGCTACTAAAAAGTGTACACTGACTAGTGTAGAGAATATCGACAAATATCAATCGTAAAATGTTTCTCTTGGATTCTATCATGAAACCAACCCTCTTCATTTCTTGTAACTTAACTAGCTCTAATTTGTTTGCTTTCATAATACTGTTCATTTCTCAGTGATTAAGTTGCTAGAATGTTTGATTCATTGTTCACAACCACTAAATTTCGTCTAGAAAATTGATATCCTCAAGTTCGTAAAAGTAAGAAAATAATGACAGGAGCTTATACTTATTAATTATCCCAAGTTATTGCATCCTAGAGCATTGTTATTTAGATTTAAAGTGACCCCAAAATATTCTTTAAGCGATCTCAAACAATAATTATCACTAAATTAAACTTGATAACAATTCGATGAGAAATAGATTAGAATTTAACAGTATTACTGAATGCATATTTATATAATTAAGCTAACTGACGTGTACATCAATAATGTACAGAACTGAAGTGTAATGAGAACGAATGGACACTAGACCATACTGCAGTAATGATAGTATTTGCTTAACACTAGAATTAGACCTCATAACCGTACTTTAATTATAATGACAAGTACTACAATTACAAGCAGTGATAATGTGATGAAATCAATCTGGAATTATATTAGGCGAGTATAATCTGAATGGAAGTGTAACCTACTGAAATATGTTCAGTAATTTAAGTATTTCGAATATTAATAAACTAGAGAAATAAGATAGACGGGCAGGTACATAGAAAAAGACTTAGAACTAATCACATAACTGGGATCAAGATAACCCATAGAATTTAGTCATTACACTTAATAATCACATGCATAGTCTAAACTTGTATACAAGTTCACGGAAGTATGTATCTTTACATTTCATATCAACGTAGAGTGGAACAACAACAAATTGTGCTGATTGATCATAAATGACAATTCATTAATTTAAGGAGAATATAATATCAAGTTAATAGGAATAACAAATCTTTAGGAAATGGCTCAATACATATTCCAGTTGTTCATTTTTGTTTCATGGCTTCTGAAGATTGTGCAAGAAATAGTACAATTTCGATCTGTTGAGAAGATTTAATTGACGCTATTGGTGCATCGATATTATAATAGTGTGAGGAATTCTGTTTAAATATCATGGTTGATTACTCGTGGTCAGATAACACCAAGTGAAGTATAATAAGCCATTTTGGCTTAAACTAGTCGAATGAGAAAATAAAATGATGTACTGTTTACCCTATACTGGTTGGATCTGAAACATAGTTGAACTGGATTTAACGATCTATGTAAGGTAACTACGAAAGAAACAGTGTTCAGTATCACTAAAGTCAACGATTGGGATTACTTCGTATCTATATTACTCCCGAAATTTATGTCTAAACTACATCATATTGATGATCTGTGAGTTAGCCCCAGTAAAGATATAATAGTATTTGCTTTCAAACCATCCTTGAAAATGCAACATTATTTTGTTATTCATGAAATGTTTTATCATGTTTTGTCAACGGAATATTTTATGTACGAATGAATAAATATCAATTGTTGAGATCATGAGTCAATTGAAGCTAGACCACCACCATGGAAAACCTGGAAGCATTGGACGGCCGTTTCGTCCTATTATGGAACTCCTCAGTATTGCGCATCCACGATCCCGTCCCTCGGGGTTCGAACCCAGGACCTACTGGTCTCTCTCGCAAGCACTTGACCACTAGATCAGTGGGCCGGCAACAATTGAAATTACTAAAATATCCACAAAACCCCTCTTCTGAGAATAAATATCAGTTTATACTTCTGATTTAAGTTGAGAAGGGATAATTAACTAATATATACACATATAAGTAGTTCAGTTAATTGGACATTAATTTGAACTGTAATAATATAATTTAGAAAATGATAATTTTATTGCTTCTAAATTCATTGGTTCCAGACTTACAATGATCATATAAGTTCAACATCACATCAACCTAACGGGACTACATTCAGTGTTTCCAACTTTAAGTTGAAATGTTACGGGTTATTGAAGTATTATTGATGTTCATATGAGTAAATAATATACAATATTATTTCAATTAAATAGATTCAAAGATTTCACAAGTATGTGGAGTTTGACAACACCTTAATCAGTAAAACCTATAATCAAAACGTGTCAACCCAGTGAAGTCAGAAGTGAATAGCTTCGAAGATATATTTGATAGGTTATCGATTTATCGAAAAGTGACCGATCTAAACTGGCTAGCGATCGTAGGATAAGTTGAGCACAGAGTACCCACACGTGATCGGGTGAGGAAGCACGACTGAGTACCTTCAGCTAGGTGAGTCCATTAAAACTAATGTGGTCAGCATCAAATATCGAAGATTTACAAAGCTATTGATTTGGGGGATTTAATTACTGCTACAGATTGGTTCCATAACAACCAAGAACTAAACATTTGGTGAAGTTCAATCAAGTAACATAATAACCAATTTACAATGGAATGGCGTACTTGATATGTCATCTAATACAACAAACGGAGTGAATACATTGTTTACAAATGTGGTTGGACAAGATCTTATTTTGCAAGCTTTGTAATCCCATTGTTTCAAAATATGTTTCAATATATTTAAATTATTCAAACAAATATTTTCTATTCTATTTCTAAGGCCTGTTACTCCTAATGGAGCATAAGCCGCCAACCAGCATTCTCCAACTCACTCAGTCCTGGGCCTTCTTTTCTAGTTCCATCCAATTCTTGTTTATTCTTCTCATGTCTATCACCATTTCCCGGCGTAATGTCTTCTTCCGTCTTCCTCTTTTCCTTTGACCTTGTGGATTCCATGTGAGGGCTAGTCTTGTGACGCAATTGGGTGCTTTCCTCAATGTGTGTCCTATCCACTTCCAGCGCTTCTCCAAACAAATATAATTTCTACTAAATTATTTACTATACCTAATTGTATTCGATATTAAAATCAAGCAATTATCTTCTAATTTGTGAAATACTTTTAAAAATGCCACCAACATTTCAACCATCAATCTATTTAAACAAAGCATAATTTACATTAAACTTATAGGAACAACTATTGAATAGCTGAATCCATCTTATCTTATTACATTCTTGATATATCAAATGGTTCCTTTGAGATCTTGTCTATTGGGAATATTTTTTTAGTTACTTATCAAGGTAGGTTTAGTCAGTAAATACCGTTTTTGGTTTCTATACAATTGTTGCAGCCTTATTTTACGTACTCATAAATATACAGTTGAACTTTTGATAAATATACACTTTTTTATTCGTTTGTTACTTTATTGGATGTTAACTTAGTTCCGGCTTATTTTTAACGCTGCATTGTTGTCTCTGTCTTATTCACTTTTCTGATCCACTTGAAATACATTATCCCATATCTGTTCATATTTTGACTTCTCATTTCATGATGTTGAAGTTAGGCACCTTGAGAATGTCCACCTATATACTACGGCTATATGAGGGTTATAAACCAATGTGAAGAATTAGGATTAGTATTTACAGTTGATTGTTAGGGTTAGGAATTAGATATAAGATTTTCATCAAGAACTGACTCTATTTAACCAAATGAATGAATTAATTTCGCTCCAAAATTCAGGACCTATTATCGTAAATCTGATTGATTCATTCATAAATTATAGTCTCGGCAATATGACTATATCCTGTCGATCAAATTTCATGTGATTTGATGGATAACCCGATCAGTAGTTTTCGTTTGTCTTCTCAAATTATTTAATTAAATCGATTACTAGAAAACATACATACTGTTACTCACCATTTAGTCTGTAATGCCATTCATCATGTGTACTGAATAGGTGTGTTATTTTGTTCAAATTATATTCTCCTATTAACTAAACTTGAATTTCTAGTAATGACAAAGGCAGAGTTGGTGATGCATTATTATTATTATTATTGGGTGGAATAGATAGTGAATATTATACCGGTGATGTAACTTATTTGAATGGTTTGAGCACGAAATTCTAGATAGTATAGATGAATGTTTAAATTATTGAATAGAATGTCATTTATGTGTTTATTCATTTTACTGAAAGGATTATATACCTTTAAAAAAATGGATGTGATGCAATACCCCATTTAGGGATGAGTGATTATAATCACACTCCATTAAAGTAAACATTCGCTGAGGCTTTATATCAAAATAAATCAAGTCAGATCAGTCGGAATAACCCTACTGTTCTTCATCTTCATGTAGGGATTTATATTTCCATATATTTCTATATAAAATACATCAGTTAAATGTTTTTCACCTACATATAACTTGTAGTGACCTACTTTTATCAAGGGAACGCGATTGGTATAATTGAAACAATTATTATTATAACCAGTTGTACCAGCGATTGTTTTACCGTACTTGTTTGTTTAACTATACTAAAGACAGACACTCTCCCTTTGCTTGTGACCTTGCACGAACTTACGTTTGCTCAGTAGTTCCACTTGTACTCTTTCTGCACGATCTCGATATTATTTTGATATCACGAGATTGCCAACAAATATATCTTACTACAACCTTCAATCGCCTTCTGCTTTCTGGTTTATTCGGAGGTTTAGCCTGTTCTGGTACGCAATCTTCTTGTAGTGGTGATCATAGTCAAACGCGACTTGACTCCACACTACAAACCAGTGTCAATTAAGACAACTTTGGTTGCTGAAATCAGTAATTCAAGTAAACTGGAACTAGAGTTATTATAGATATCAATGTAACTATTTACATTACTTATAAATTTCAATCGGCTTGCTTTTTACACATCTATGAAAATAATCACAAAAAAAGTCAAGAAAAACAAAATTTCTTGATGAATAAAACTAATTTTAAGGAGCCAGTTATAAACTGATGTTTTATGACGTCTTGGCACTGTCAGAACGTTAAGCCATAAGTTCTCGCGCATATGTTACATATTGTCGAGGATTTTAGGATGTCGTTATTCATCAGCTATTAACAGCATTTTTTCGGTCACACGTCAATTTTCGTAATGTTTGTGCTTGTTACATGGCTTTTATTCTAGCTTACTAGTAGTTTAACGTATTTGTTGCTTACAACCTGGATGAATGTTTAGTCAGTTTAATGAGGTTATTTGTAACAATACAAACTCGGGCAAGTGAAATTCACCAATTAACAAGCCAAAAATATACCACAATCAGAGTTTTATGCAAAACTGAGCTCTAAGACCTTTGATCCCTAATTATGGTGGTGATGAACATGGATGTTGGTAGTTGTTTATAAAATGTAGGTTGAAGCAATGAAGCGTTAAACTATTTATGTTATATAACTTGTTGATATAAAGCCATAAACAGTTCTATCCACCACAAGTATCCATCCGAATACACTATCACAGTGAAGAAACTCATTTATACAACACAACATTCTAGCGAAGCGTCTAAACTCATGCAGTACTACAAGTTTTCCTAACAACACAGGTACTTATAAAGCAAACACTTAGTTGTTTTTAATTCTCATAAACAGTTACCCGTTAAGATTATCAGTATATCTTCCTATGATACTACGGAGAAGATGAAGATAAAAATTGGGTAAAAGTTTATTGATGCATCATTATTACTGGTACAGGAAGAGCAACATTTGATATAGAAAAATCAGTTTACAAGTTGGATATATAGTTAAGTTAAAAATACTATTACAAAAAAATCTTTTAATAAACAGTTCCTGTCACCTCTCCACACCCTGTTGTATTCCGATCCATATTTTATATCGTAAAGAATACTTCACGAAGACAAGAGTTAGAGAAACCACAGTCTTACCTACTTATTGGTGATTCGTAAGCAAAAATAGGCTTCCTCGAATCTGTACATACGGTTTGCTTCGTCTTGGTGGTGGAATTGTTCTTATTATGGAAGATGTAAGTGTTATCTATCCTCCATCGACTGCAATGTTTAAGAATATGATGAACTATACAGTTTATATTTCGTAATTGATCGAGCTTGCCTAGAAGAGTTCGTCTTCTTATGTATCCCGGAAGAATATGACAGCAAGGACACCGTATGTCCCAATTTATCCACGATTCAGGTTACATCTACTTGCAAAAGTTTTGCTTCCGGGCAAACAGAACAGGACGCCCTCGACCAGAATTATCCCCAAAATTTACCGAAATCGGGCAAAATTTTCCCTAAAATGGGGGGATTGGAAAGTTATGAAGTAACAATCGATCCAACGTGTGCACTACAAGACATAGAGAGCTTAATTAATGGTCTCCACAATGATTTTTTGGTTTTTCCGCAGCGAAAGACCACTTAAATATGAGAACACTTGGTATTCGTGCAACCCAACGGATACCCAACAAACCCACAACATTTGAAATACGGAATGACCGCCTCTTGTGAGGCCGTTCAAGATCGTTGAAACGGAACGGCGGGCAGCTTTGAAAGGGTCTGACGTTTTTCCTGTGCCTAATTTCTTAACACAATGTCTATTTTTAAAAGGCGTCAGTGATTATTAAAACTGAATATAAATGTGATTTTATTTACAAAGAAATATAAAGCAAATGATTAGTTGATCTTTGATGTACTTTTTCTTATATCATGGTTAACGAGTAAGGCCTTATGCCTTTTATTGATGTTGATAAATAATTAGTAATTGGATTTGAGATGTATTTCTTGGTGCTGTATTAGAATTCCACAATTTGTGAAATCAGTCATTTAGAGGAATTAAATAAGTAAAGAACGAACCTGGATTAAGAATAATGTGAATTCATTATAGATCGTGATTTCTCATTAGCTGATTGCAACCAAATATGCATTGAAATTTTACATCGAGATAAGATATAGTGTGAAACAATTGACATAAATGAATGCAAAGAATTAGAATGATAAAGGTTATCAATAATAACCATATATATGTGTGTGTCCAAGAACAGGTCGGAGGTCATTTGGTGTCGGAATCAAAAAACACTGAAGGGTGAGTGATATAATAATTGAGTGAGTTTGAGAGACAGATAAGATCAATTGTCTGATAATTATAGAGGTAATGAAGGGTTTGCACAAGATTCTTGAAATTATGTAACTGGTAAGACGGGTTACATAATAATTAAACAAGATTTGATGAATGCAACATAATTTAAGAGAACTGAGTGAGTGGGAATGTATAAGTGAAGAGGGTGGTTTAAATATACATAAAATCCTCGCGTTCGCGTGCGAGACCGATAGGTCCTGGGCTGCAATCTCGCTAGGCAGGATCGTGGATGCGCACTGATGACGAGTTCCACAATAGGATGAAACGGCCGTAAATTACTTCCAGGTTTTCCATGGTGGTGGTCTAGCTTCAATTGACTCATGATCTCAACTAGTAAAATTCCTAAATGATAATTTTAATTTTACAATGGTAATTTAATACAGAATTTTCGAAGTAATTCTTTAGATATTTCGCAAATCAGTGAGTCAGTGAATTAGTTAGTTCAGTTATTATCTTTAAGATTTAAGGTATATTTGTAATGAACGGTTTATCTAATCAATTTCTATATTTCATCTAGTGGTCTATTGTTTAGTTGACAAGAATGGATGGCTAATAGTATGCGGTATAATTTATGAATTATCAAGAATTAACGGACGTTCAACATTGACAAATAAAGACTATTCATATTACTGAGGTTAACTTGGTTTCCATAATAATTTTATTCATCCATCAGCAACAGCCTTCTGTGGGAGAGAACAAACCAGCTTCCAGCTAGCTGAAGAAGAAATTAGGAAAAGACGATGGAAATGGATAGGACATACATTGCGCAAATCATCAAACTGCATCACGAGGTAAGCCCTAACTTGGAATCCTGAAGGGAAGCGGAAAAGAGGAATGCCAAATAATACATTACGTCAGGAAATAGAAGTAGATATGAAAAGGATGAATAGCAACTGGAAAGAGCTGGAAAGGATTGCCTAGGACAGGGTTGGATGGAGAATGCTGGTGAACGGCCCATGCTCCTTCATGAGGAGCAACAGGCATAAGTAAGTAAGTAATTTAATTCTGGAAGGATATGAGGATGCATACTACTCAGTAAACCCACACTTGAACATGGACGTAATTCAGTTATCTATGAAATTTAAATGTTTTCTGACATGTATTCACTATATTCATTAAATTTGGATGCATATCCCTAAATTTCAAGATACATGAACAATAAGTTTTATAACTTCTAAACATTAATATATGATTCCTGCATCATCTTTCAGTGCTGAGTAGTGAAATGATAGTGAATGTTTAGAAATAACAATATTTATTGGAGTAATAATAGAATAACACTTTGAGCTTTGACAATTATTGTTTTCACTAGGGTGAATTGTGAAAACCGTTGAATATTATTGGAATTATAAATCAAACTATGTTAGAAAATCGTTGAAAAGCAGGAAGTACTAAACAACAGCTTTGCCCGAGAACGAAACTCCTCGGCAGTGCGCACTCACAAATCTTTCGGGATGTTCTAAACAGTGGAGTATGGTGTTATGCACTTACCCGCTTAAGATGACTAGGGATGGTTGCATAACAGTATATATGTGAATCACTGAAGACTGGGTTGGTGGTCCAAATATTAAGCACTTGCTGCAAGACAACGTTTCTGTGTTTAGTCCTATTAGGATCGTGGATTTGCACTGCTGAGGAGCCCCGTAATGATACGAAGCCCATAATCAGTACTTACTTCTTTCCACCGGTTCCCCTACTTACGTAGTTTCGTGATCTCGATGATATATTTTCCTGGTAAAATAAACATTTGAGATGAGTTCCCGATACTCTAGAGAAAAGTTGTGAAATGTGTAATTAAAATATGTTGATGGTTAGATAAGTATTATCAGTCCCAGTGGGTTATGGTTGTAAGATATGACGAACTGATTGGACATTTGGATGCCAGGTCAGTTATCTGATATTCAAATGGGAACTGAAGGATATGGATATGACCACAGTTTTTGCCTTGAATGGGCACTACTATCCAGTGCTTCTTAGTTTTCAACTGTACTTCAATTGATGTTAACTAGTGACTAATAGCCTCTGCAAATAAAATACTTTTCATAATACGCCTTTGTAAGCAGTCATATCTGTTGTATGAATTAAAAATTATTATTATCACAATGTTCTCGGGTCATTCTCTTCAGATATGAAACTGGTGATCAAGCGATTGTGAGACCAGTTTTTTTGAAGCAAATCTACCAGGTGAATCGGTTTGGATCATTAGTGACATAATTTTCAGGAAGTTCTATACAATTTTCGATCTTAGCAAGAATCGAATCCGTTTAGTAGTGAACAGTAATAAGTCAAACAATAATATTTTGTACTTCAGTTTATCTAATAATTTATTCACTAACTTACTTCTGTCTGTTACTCCTCGTGGAGGAGCATAGGCCGACCACCAACACTCTCCATCCAAGCCTGTTCTGAGCAATCCCCTCCAGTTCTTTTCACTTGTTATTTATCCTTTTCATATCTGCTTCTATTTCCTGACGTAATGTATTATTTGGCCTTTCTCTTTTCCGCTTCCCTACAGGATTCCAAATTAGTGCTTGTCTCATGATGCAGTTTGGTAATTTCCGTAGTGTATGTCCTATCCACTTCCATTATTGATTAAAGACAGAATAAATTAATATTTATATTATTTATTACATAATAATAAAGTACACAAAAATAATGTGATAACCACTTTGGATGATAAATCAGTATTTTGAACACATAAAAAGGGTTTCAGTTTCCGTATAGCCAAGGCTTCAATAAACCTTAGTATGCGCTCTTGAAAGTTTTTGTACAACATTACAAATGCTGACTTGATGTCAACCTTATGACTAGTCTCAATCAAATGTTTCTCAATGAAGGATGATGTCTATCCTGTGATCTTACTTGATCATTGTAATTCATTTGTTTCTGTAGCCATTTAGGTATGTGTTCACCCACCCTTAATTGCAGATCACGATTATCTTTGATGAAGAGTGAAGATACTTAAACAACTGCTATACAGTAACACTTCCTGATATGTCATGAGTATTTATTGGAATCGACAACGTTTTTTGAATGATATTACATTTGATTATCTATTCGATCGCTATCAGTTTCTAAGAACTCAATGAGTGAAAAAAATCATTCTTGACAATTCTGTGACGTATGAATTTGTCTCAACCTGTTAAAATGTCAAAAACTAGTTAGTTTGTTTGATAGAAGTGTCACCGGCCTATTAACTTGTTCAGTAGCATCCAGAATATTAGTTCAGAAAATATATCTTCATAATAATCGCATTTAGAGTTTATTCAACACACAAGCAGGTGTCATGTTTATTCCTTTATCTTAAATGAGACAATATTTAACAAAGGTAACTCAAATTTGATCCAATGTAAAAAGAAATGTGTTGAAGAGATCCAGAATATTCCTCAAAAAAGCCCAGATGGGGCCTGAAAACGCTGGAAAACATTTTATCCAATTAGCATTCAGTAGAAGTTTTTCAGAAACACCTAGAGAGTAAAACGTCACGTGTCATATTTCTGATTGGATGATTACCTATCCCGATGTTATGTTCAATATAGTTCCAGAACTTTGCAGAAGCCCAAGGTCATATGTACATAAACTAACCTTGGATTAAAGCGTTCTTTGCATATTTCGCGCCTTTTCTGTCGAGTTCAAGTTATCGTGTAGATTTAGTCTGAGCTTATTAGAAAAGCTTAGACAACCAATTCAAACGTTCAGTCAGAATATTTATCAAAGGGCTACTAAAACGATAGGAAGATTGAATTATTTCACTTTGTGGACATATGTTGTGAAATACATTTATCTAAACCAAATATTATTCATAATCACTGTATATGAGAATAATGTTTGAACTGATTATGTTATTTACGCGATACAATTTAGAGAATTATTGAGAACTTGGAATTGCTGTAAAGCAGTTTCGTCCAAAGATGGAACTCCTGAATAGTGTGCATTCACGATCCCAACCCTATGGACTGAAGCATGAACCTTCGAGCTCATGAGTGGACACTTAAATTCTAGAATGTACACTACTAGATCTTGGCTCAGTGGTCTAGGGAGTAAACGTTTGCGCGCGATACCTAAAGTTCTGAGTTTAGTCTCTGGTAACGGAGTCGTGGATTTCCAATACTGATAAGTCCCATTCTAGAATGAAACAACTGTCTACTGCTTTCAGGAATTCAGTGATGCTTTAATTCAAACTGAGTCGTGACCTCAACAAAATTCGACAGTGTCCACAACTCTTTATGTGAGACAGTAATTCAGTCCCAAGATAATACAAACACATATTAGCATAGTGTGGCAAAGATCCAGAGAATATCCTGAAGAAAATTCTGAATAGTAGTTATGCAATGTACAAACCCTAATGACATTTAGAAATAAGACGAATGAAACAGGTAACTAAACATAAATTAGTTTTAACGAATGGTGGACAAAAAAATAAAATGACTTTAAAAAATGATCAAATGAGCCAAAGAGTTGAAAAAATGATGTAATTAAATGGAAATTATGTTACCAGACTGAAGTGAAATGGATAATTGTTCCCTTGTTTTAGATAATTAAAACAAGCATCGAAGGTTTTATGGCAATAAATTTTGCAAGGCTAGAGATAGATTGTTTCATGGTGTCTTGTGTTTGGTAGATGTCAAAAAAAACTATGCCACTTAATGTACTTGATCCTCTTGAACGAAGGCTTGTTAGAACATATTAGAAAAAATTAAGATAAACTCTTCTATCTATTTGACCGACGTAACGTACCTCGATAAATTATTCAATAAGATAGTCATTAGTGGACATATATCTGCCACATATCACCTCCAAATTGGTTTACCAGTCTGTATGTACATAAATTAGAGAGATAGTATGAAGAGTTAATGCTCCGAGCTTATATCATAGTAATTAAAACTAAGTCTTCAACTTGCTTTCAACAATATGGTTGCAAATCATTTGCCTGATAATGGACATCTTGTTGACATTTTAATGTCTTTCAGAATAATCTATAAACAAGTGACTTCAGATGGTGGTTGGAAGTAGTCGACAGGAAACCCTGGACCCGAGTTTCGTGCTACTTGGCACTCGTCAGCAAGGTGTGTCTGTAATCTTGAGGGAATTGGTGCTCCCAGGCCACATTGCAACATGGTCGACAACATTCGACCTGCACTAAATAAGGACATGACACACATGACAGTAATCACCACCCAATGACCAATCAATTCTGACAAGTGACTTCAAATGAATTTGCATTTTGCTGTAACTAAAGTTATTTAAATTCTTAAACCGAATGTGTTTATTCAAAAATTGATTATTGTCAATTCTACATTTCCTTGCTTACTTCCACTATCAAAACACTTAGCTTACTTACTTACTTATTCCTGTTACTCCTAATGGAACATAGGCCGCCGACCAGCATTCTCCAACCCACTCTGTCCTCCGCCTTCTTTTCTAACTTCATCCAATTCTTATTCATTTTTCTCATGTCTATCTCCATTTCTCGGCGTAATGTGTTCTTTGGTCTTCCTTTTTTCCTTTGGCCTTGAGAATTCCATGTGAGGGCTTGTCTTGTAACGCAATTGGGTACTTTCCTCAATGTGTGTCCTATCCACTTCCAGCGCTTCTTCCTAATTTCTTCCTCCGTTGGGATCTGGTTTGTTCTTTCTCCCAAAACACTTAGCTATTTAACACCTTTTCTCATCCCTTCAATTTTCTACCCGTTTTTTTATTTTTAGATTTCACTTGAACATTATTCATTTTACTCGGCTAATCTTTTGAATTTTGTAGTTAATGTTACGTAAGTTTTGATTCTGGTATTCGCTATGGCAAGCTTGACAGGAAAACTAAGAAACCCACTGAGTTTTGATATTGAAATTGATCTCATGAAGATTTAGAATTTGTTCTAGGATACTTTATATTCAATGAAAGGAAAATATTAGTTACATAATTTGAGTAGATTAATTTATTTAGAAATAATAGTTTACATTACAGATTATCATCTGGAAAGTTATTCAGAACTGTGGAGTACTGTACATCTTCTACATAGTTTGAGACACCTTGGTAGTATGTACATACAAAACAAAATAAGATTAAATCATTAAACCATCTTAATCAGATTTGAAATAGTTTGCTTATCATATTGGTACGAGGTGATGTATAGCAACTATTCTACAACCAATTTCGACTATGGTCAGTTTTGGCTAAGTCATATTATTAACTTACTTCACAAACAATATTATTTGAACAATAACAATTCGCATGTTTCTTTGTACCGCAACGATCACTAGAGCACATAACAGACTTTAGCTTAAATGCTGGCTGCTTAAATATCACTCGATCATTCATCCTCTTCCTCATATACATATGTACTAAAATCCTATTAATAGTCCTTGCCTTGCCTTGCTGAGCTCTTATTCGATTTGACTATAAATTGTTCACATATACACATTCGCCTCTCCACTTCAAATACGCTCGATGTGCTTATAGCTTTGTAGTCTGTGCTATCCACTAATAAGCTGTAGTTCTTGCTTCTCTTTGCCTTCTGATTTCAAACACCGTTGAGGTTTATATCATAACGGTAACAAGGGTAATCGATTAACGAAGCAAAGCCACTACAAATGAACTGTGGAGTCATCATGCTGAAATTAAAACATCACCATAACAATATTATTCGATAACTATATTATATCACATATTGACAAATGTATATTATTATCAAAAGGGGTTTTGTGGAGATTTTATTAATTTCATATCGTTGAATTCATAAGTCAATTGAGGCTAGACTATTACCATGGAAAACTTGGATGCACTGGACAGCAGTTTCGGCTTATTTACTACATCAAACTTTATCATGAATGCGCCTTTTAATATACATAAAGGAATAAATTACCTCAGAGTGAAGTGTTGACAGGTATTGTTTATTACTTGAAAATGATACATTTTACATACACTTTATCAATAATAAAGATATCTTTGAAAAAGTCTAATAAGTACATATGTAAATAAATGATCTGATTTAGTACTAATTAAATCAATCCACAGTTCGTTCCATTGTTTCAGTAAACAAGCTTAAGTTTTTATCAGTATACGATTGTGGAGATTATTAAGTTTTTGATTAAGATCATGAACTGATTGATTTTAGACCACTATTGAAAACCTGGAAGTACTGGCCGACTGTTTCATCCCATTGTGGGACTCCTCATCCACGACCCCGCCTTGCGGGATTCGAACCCAGGAACTGTCAGTCCCACAATAGGACAAAACGGCCGTCCAGTGCTTCCGGGTTTTCCATGGTAGTGGTCTAGCTTCAATTGACTCATGATCTCAACTGTTGAAATTACTACAATCTCCACAAAACCCCTTCTGATACTAACTTAGAATATTATTATGTAATCCATTGAAATTATGAATAAAAATTAAATTAAAAACGGTGAGAAATTTTCTGGGTGAATAATTAACACGCAATTTTTGGGCAATTTAATTATTTTCTTACTTGAATTGTGAAATGATAAATTTCAATGTTTCATTATAGTAGTTAAACATACCGTCGGATCATAAGACATAAGACAGTTTTCATATTTCTAATGTCATATTTATTTTTCTTTAAATAGAAAAAAAATCTCATTAGAGAATAAAACTGAAGCACTATTCAACTATAGAGCAATTCTATCATTATATTTTAAAATGACAGTGATATATGGATAGCCCACAGGTGAACTCAAAGAAACTTTAAGAAGTTCAGAAACAGCTGAAGATATTCTATCCAATCATCATTTGGAAGAACATTCCAAAATCTCAAAGTGTAGGTTTCCTATTGGACAAATGGTGATAACGGTGAGACTATAATTTATGAACGAATCAATCAGATTTTCAATAAGAGGTCTTAGGTTTTTGGCACGAAATTTATTCACTCATTTAGCCAAATAGAGTCTTGGCATTATAGGTGATATTAGTTCGTGATGAAAACCCTATATCTAATTCCTAACCCTAACAATCAACTGTAAATCATAATCCTTATTCTTCAAACTGCTTTATAACCCTTATTTAGTCCTAGTAAGTAGGTAGACACTCTCAGAGTCACTTTGTCGGCGCCCAAAGGTCGCCCATAACCTATACTCTCTCCCTAATAACAGATTGTAGGCAGATTGGATAACTATAATGATGATTTTGTTTTTACTGAAAAGTATAAATACCTGACAGTTTTGTACCATAATTGATACTGTTTGGGTAAAGCATTCCTTTCACTTGTCTTCTGTCTTTTCAGTTCCAACTTGGGAGGGTTCTAGTGTTCGAGTGCTCAAGTTGTACATGGTATAATAAGAAATTAAGTTCTAGATATAATATAATAGATTGTTATGTTCTTTGAATTAGATTATTTTGGTTGAAAATCGTTCATTTTTTATTTATCAACGACAAAATGAGTTATACTTTAGAGTTGATCTGACGATATCGTCTAAGAATAAAATAGAAGCTTCCCAATTATCTATATGTTTTTGGCACAGTTAAAAAAATGCATCCAAAACAACTATGAATTTACAAGTATGATTTATTCAAATCATCTTTTAAATACAAACTAACCGACCAAAAACCTCTTTGTTTGACATTTCACATGTCTTGATGCATCTACACTCATAATAACAAATAGTATAATAATTTGAAATGATTTATATAGTAGACAAATACTTGTATAGTCCTCAATGATGATTGAATTCGGTCAATCAAGTTAAAATGTGATCCACACTCTAATTCCTGAGATATTATGTGTACAATATTTAGATGTTAGATGCTTTCAAAGTTAGCGTATCATTAAATTCTATGTATTTGTAAAAGGCTTTTACATCACAGAGAAAGTCTTATAACAATTCAGAAGGCAGCTAGCTACTTACCTATCAAGGACATTCAAAGACTCTTGAGTAATGACATGAATTGACTGAAATTAAACACATAAACTATTGGCTAGTAAACTAATGCTCTGAAGATTAAGAGCACCTAGGGTGACCTAAAATTCTTGAGTTCGATCCCTAGTAGTTATATGGTTTCAAATTTCTGGGTAGTCTAAAACGTTGACAGAACGCTTGTCCAGCATTTTTGTGTTTCCAATGATTGTCTAACAAACATCGGTCCATGATGTAAATTTTAGAATTCGATAACCCTCAACTGAAACCTATAGGAAGAGAAAAGTAAACTAACCCGTGTCACGTAAATACAGGTATCTTCGTCAGTAAAATTGACGATGGTCGCGCAAGTCCGTGGATTGGTTGACGTTAGACTTGAACACCGTTGGATGCCGATTCAATTGTCTAGAGTTTAAGAGTTCGCGCATGAGACCGAAGGCCCTGGACTGGAATCATGGATGCGTACTACTGAGGAATCCCACAATAGAACGAAACAACCATCCAATGCTTCCAGGGTTTTTAATAGTAATCTAACATCAATAAGTTCATTATCTCAATCAAAAACATAAATCAATTATTTTTTTTTTTTGATTTTCCAAATTATCGTGTTTTGTTCTTCTCATTTCATCTACGATTCACTTTATATTGCCGAATTGGTTTTTGTTCAAGACCAATACTTTTATAATAATGTTTTATCAAGTCCTTGTAATAATAATAATAATAATAATAATAATAATCCGTTTGATTCCTAAAATTTTTTGGCGGTTTCCATTGAATCATGGATGCACAGTGCTGAGGAGTCCCGCAATGGGACGAAACGGCCGTCCAGTGCTTCCAGGTTTTCAATGGTGGTCTAACCTCAATCGGTTCATGATCTCAATCAAAAACAAAAATATTCGTAAAGCATTTATATTATACTTTGTTTAGTTTTCCCTTTTATTACTGTGTTAAAAAAATTCGAGAAAAACTATCACGAAAGCAACAACGACAACGAAAACAACAAAAAGAAACCCAATTTGAAAATTATACAGATTTGCCGTAGCAACAAAAAACAAACAACAGAATTACTAATGTGTAAAGAGAAAGAAAAAGTAACCCCACAGTTGACACATATTACCATGATATCATATATAAAAGGAGAAATAACATTTTGGAGTTAATATTATCAACCATTAGTTTAATATGTTGGGGAAATGAGTACAATATTGATAAATTCTGAATATACTTTATACTATATATATATATATATATATATATATATATATATATATATATATAGATAGATAGATAGATAGATAGATAGATATAGATATACATAGATATTCATTACTC
Source organism: Schistosoma haematobium (assembly GCF_000699445.3). Classification (NCBI taxonomy): domain Eukaryota; kingdom Metazoa; phylum Platyhelminthes; class Trematoda; order Strigeidida; family Schistosomatidae; genus Schistosoma; species Schistosoma haematobium. The sequence goes on along the minus strand of NC_067198.1, from coordinate 42,295,405 downwards.
ACATGATACTGTCAAAATATTAATGATTATAATTGATAATACTATTTATGACTGAGAATGCAATTTGTAAAATTTAACCCCCCCCGAAAAAAACACCCGGGAAACTAAACATAATTTAACAGTAATTTATAATAAAACTATTAGTAACTTGACAACTATACCAAAAACAAAAAAACGTAATCACCAATTCAAATGGTTAGATTATTATTAATCGCTTTATTCAATATTATATTTTGGTACAATATAGAATTCTCAGCACAGGGTATTTCAACAAGTTTCTTTTACAAAAAAACCCAACAACAACAACAAAGAAAGGAAAAGGGTGAAAAATATCTGAAAACTGTATGGATATGAACTATGAAATATTGTTTATCCATACTTATTACTTACGCCTGCAACACCTCGTCGAGGTGCAAAGGCCAACCACCAGCATTCTCCAACCAACCCTGTCCTGGACAATCCTTTTCATGTATGTTTCTAATTTTCGGCACAGTGTGTTCTTTGGTCTTTCTCTTTTTCATTTCCTTTCACCATTCCAAGTTACAGCTTGCCTCGTGATGCAGTTTTATGATTTCTTCAATGTGTTTCCTGTTCACCTACAACGTCTTTTACTAATTCCCACTTCAACCAGAATCTAATCTATTCCCTCCCACAGTAGGCTGTTGCTGATGGTATCCGGCCAAAAGACATTCAATATCTTACGTAGACAATTGTTTATAAATATTTGTACATTTTTTATAATGGTTGTGATAGTTCCATGTAGTAGAACTGTGTTGACATTCTTATTGAATATTCTGACTGGATGTTGGCTTTCAGACAATTGTTTTCAGTTGCATATGTTATTCAGCTGTAAGAATGAGGCCCATGTTTTGCCAATCTTTGCCTTTACGTCTGCATTGGATCCTCCATGTTTATCGATGATACTACTGCTGAGGTAAGTAAAGCTTTCTATCTCTTACAGAGCATTCCCATCAAATGTGATTGGGTTGGTGTTCATTGTCTTATATTTCATGATATCGCTTTTTCCTTTGCGTGTGTTGAAGCCTACTGATGTAGAGGCGTCTGTTGCACTGGCTGTCTTCACTTGAATTTGTTGGTGTGTGTGGGATAAAAGTGGTAGGTGATCTGAGAAGTTCAGATTATTATTATTATTAATCGCTTTATTCAATATTGTATTTTGGTACAATATAGAATTCTCAGCACAGGGTATTTCAACAAGTTTCTTACACAAAGAAAACAGAAACAAAGACAAAAAAGGGGAAAAAAGGTTTAAAAAACCGAAAAACTGTGCAACTTTTCAAGTTAGAGACATTTTAAGAATGCAGGTTGTTGACTAGGTTAACTCTAACAACCTGTTCATCACAAAGTATATTTGCTAGGTAAGGTATTATAGAACTTTTACACTTTTGCTTGCGTGCATGGATTTTAATGTAACTACGTCTCGTTCTACCAGAAGATATACAAGGAGAAAGATAAGAGTGAATTGGATGGTTAGTATCTGATAAAATAACACCTGTCAGGAGTTTGCATCACTTTAGGTGTCTATCCACAACCATAATAATTATGACCTCGAAAAATTCGCTACACACCTTGCTATCTGCCTTCAGCACTCTCCGCAATACAGCAAAGTCTTTTCTCAAAAGCCCGGGAAAGAATAATGGAGAACAGTAAAGAATAATAGGTAATATGCAAGAATTAACAAATTGTAAGAGTAAGTGACAAATAATCCCAAGAGCATGCAGTCTTTTTATGTAGTAAGTCAGGCGGAAAACCTTCTTCGATAACAATAAAACGTCGGAAGGCCAAGAGAGATCAGAGGAAAATGTAACACCAAGATAATTGACCTTCGACACTGTGTTTATCAAAGAGTCTCCGATGGTACAAGCATTATGAGATCTCAAAATGGTGTTTAGATATCATAAGGTTGTTTAAAATACGAGAAGATGAAATGAAATTATACTTCCGCTATAAATGCTTTTTCCATTATGTTTGTTTGATCAACAATTATCTGGTCGTTTAGTTATTGTACTAGTGCAATATAATAGTGTGGTGTGAGCTACTTATATTCATATAAGTAGTATATAACGATGATCAGACATTGAATATACTTCAGTGGAAGATCGAGAGGGAAAGAACGGAAACGAAGAGCAGTTGGTATGAAAATGCATGAACAATGAAATCTGAGACGATGGATTGATGTTTGCAAGAGGAACAGTCAACTTTGAGACAATTGATTGATATTTTGCAAATTAACTATTTACTGTGTGGTTATCAGATTTTACTGAGATGTTCTGTAATTTTCATGCTCAAACACATTCGGTTGTTGCCATTCGTGTTCTTGTTTATTACAATAGTATCTAAATCTATGTACGTCTTTTATAATTGACCAGTATGATAGACCAGTTCATAAACCCAAATACGTATAGCAATGACGACTATGATGGGTTAATTGAGAAGTGTTAAAGGCGATTCAAATGATTTTAAAATTTAAAAGGGATATAATGTAACCCATGTACAGGCCCGGTTAACACGGTTGATGAGAAATATAACAATTGAAATATAATAAACTCGGCCCAAGAAAAGAATATTGAAAAAATGTGAGACGACTTGTGGGACGAGTTATAAAATGTTCATAAGAAGTTCCTGAATTTAGCGTAAAAGAAAAATGCGAATGTATTCACTGATATAAATTGAAAAGTATCAGAAGGAGTTTTGTGGAGATTGTAGTAATTTCAACAGTTGAGATCATGAGTCAACTGAAGCTAGACCACCATGGAAAACCTTTAGGCACTGGACGGCCGTTCCATTCTATTGTGGGACTCCTCAGCAGTGTGCATCCACGATCCCGTCTTACGGGATTCCAACCCACGACCTATCGGCCTCGCACCAGGCGCTTAACCAACTAGACCACCGAGCCGGCCGGCATCCAACGGTGTTAATGTCTAACTGCATCTAATCCACGAAATTGAGCGACACATCCACCGTTGTCATCATTGAGTTACTATCTCACAACTGACCCGGTTGAACTCCACTGGTCTCTGCTTCTCACTAAATTGAAAAAAATCCAGATAGTTCTAATAATGTAATATGAAGACGAAGATTATCAGAACTGTGTGATGATATATCAACGCAATATATTTCGAACAATCTGATCACATAAAATATACTTGGTAAGAACATTTATATGTAAAAATAAAAGTCAACTAGACTAGAAATGGTGGATAAGAGGATACAAGGAATGAGTTGTGAAAGTCATTATCGAGGAAAGAACAAGGTTCATGCTTCATGGAAAACCTAAAAGATAAGAAAATGATAGTGTCATATCCCACTGTGTCTACCGATTTAACTGTGTGTATGGTCACACGTACATAGGGGACAGTAATCGTGATCTCAAAATTAGAGCGTGCGAACATATACCTAGATATCATTATCAAGATTTGACTTGAAAATTTCGAATAAATTAAGCATTGCGTAGATTGTCATAAATAAATAAATATATTTGTAATATCCTGAGTAGAAAAATTAGATTTTCAGACGTTTCGTAACTCAGTGTAAGCCACTTCTTCAGAGTAAATAAATAACCAAATCAAAATTAATCCAAGCAAAGATGGATAGTGGTTAGCAGCGGAATCCAAGACGCGCGTTTCGTTCCATTTGAGACTCGTTAGCTGGATGTACCTGCATCACAGAGTTGATGTTCACTCTGGGACAGTATGCACATATGCCAATAACAGACTGATCAATTGCAGTCTTAAAACCTCAATGGGAAGATAAAAGCAAAACCATACCAAGTGAATTTAAAATTAATCCAAGTTTAAATAATACAACGGAACAACAAGAATATTATGTGTGATCAATCAAAAAAGGTCTAAATAAATTAATGTCATGTCATTTCCGTCAAGGTGATTCATAAGCGACATGTATGTAAATTAGTGTGTATGTATTTGTGCATTGTTAAGGATGAAAGATGTATGACCTTTATGGTGAGAAAGGATAGAGTTTAATTTGTAAGATAATAATGTGAATTGTAAATACTATCAAACTAGAAGGCTAGAATAGATAGTCCAAGTAGGATTTATGGTAAAGCCTTCTCTTCTATTGAGAGCATTAAGGTTAAGCATTAAATGAAACGCTTCAGCTACTCTCTTTTCTTTGTCACGAAACGTCAGAAAATCTAGTTTTTCTACTCATTGGGATATTACAAATATATTATTTATTTATGTACCTAAATAGTTACAAAAAGAAATAGAATCAAATGACCCAATAAGAGCAGAGGATAAACATCCATCATCCTCTATTACCAAACACAATTGAAACGGGTCATAAGATTGATCTTAATTCGACTTTTGTAGTGTTGTACTAAAGTGTAAAAGGGAGTATACTAAGGTTTATTTAAGACATAGCCATAAGAAAATTTAAACTCCCTTTGTGTATTCAAAACCCGTTTGTTCTCATCTTAAACCTACCCTGGTAATATTGGCTTATTATCCAAAGTGATTAAGTTTCAAAATTGTGTTAACATTATTACTTTCCTTAATATCCTTATGTCTTCTTACCCTCCATTTCTAGTCTAGATGATCTTTTATTTTTATATATAAATGTTCTGAAGAAGTATATTATGAGGGATCAGATTATTCGAAATGTATTGCGCTAATATACCATCACATAGTTCTGATAAACTTCGTCTTCTTATTATATTATCGAAGTTTATCGAAGGGACTAATTGCTTTAAAATATAGTTTGCCATAAGATGATGAAAGGAAATTTTGAAAAGAGCAAGAACAAAAGATTTTAGCAGAATAGCATGAATTCATTTTTATTTCGTCTGGTTCTCGTCAGTTGCTTACAACCTGTGATATTTAAAATCATAATTACATAATGGGTTGAAATGACTTACATGAAAGAGTTTGGTTAGAAGTTATATTGAAGACATATTCGTATAGTATAGCAAGAATGTAAATAAATTGACTAGATTGAATATTGTAAATATATACCTTATGCGAAAGAACATTTTACAACATTGATTGTGACAACAGTTCAAACGGCCAGGAGTTAATGTTGATAAGAATGAAATGAGTGGAGCTCACTTAACAAGATAAGATTACTAAGCTGAAAAATAATTGAAATAAAAACTCAATGATGTTCCCCCATTATTGCTATTATTATTATTACACTACCTTACACCAATCTCTTCGTTATTGTTCTCCATTTTCGTTTTACGCTCCTTACCTTTTTTCCTTCTCTTTAAATTCTCATTGTTTTGTGTAGCGCATATATATTTGGCGCACTCTTGTACCAATATTTATGTGTTCAAATAAATAAATAAATAAGGCAAGGAAAGATTAATAACCATCTCCTTTTGAACACATAAATCAGGTTTTCGGCGTTTGATAGAAACTACTTCAGGAAACTTCAGAAGACTGGAGTTTGGCTGCTTACTAATCACCTTGAATGATTGTAGGGTATCGACCTGATATCCTGTATCAAGGAGATGTTTGGTGATTGCACTATTTAGAGTCTTTCTTTCTCTTGTTCAAAAAGCCTCAGAACATACATACAGTCCAAAATGTTTGAGGGGTTGGATAATAGTCAGTAATTCATAGGCACGAATCTATGATAATTCAACAAAATACTCTACAGATTGAATAAATAATGAATATGACATCAAAATATCCCAAGGATTGGTAAATTAAAACTTTTCATACACATAGTTCCCTTTATCATTTTTGAAAAGAGCAAGAACAAACATTCTAGCAGAATAGCATGAACCTGATTTATGTGTTCAATAGGAGATGGTTATTAATCTTTCCTTGCCTTGGTGACAAATACTCTTTCGCTGAGTTTTTTTCTTTTTCTTTAGACTCTTTCTCACATTTATTACATCATTGAGTTTTATTCCAACTATCTTCCAAATTAATAATCATATTTTATCAACTGAATTCTACTCATTTTATTCCTATCAATGTTTACTCTTTATGAAATCACTTGTTTCTAGCCCTCTGAACAGTAGTCACAATCAATGTTGTAGAATGTACTTTCACACAAGGTATATATTTACAATAATCAGTCTATTAAATTTATTTACACCCTTGCTATACTATACGAATATGTCTTTAATATAACTTCCAATCAAACTCTTTCATGTAAGTCATTTCAACCCATTATGTAATTATGATTTTAAATATCACAGGTTGTAAGCAACTGACGAGAACCAGACGAAATAAAAATGAATTCATGTTATTCTGTTAGAATGTTTGTTCTTGCTCTTTTCAAAATGATAAACGGAACTATGTGTATGAAAGGAAATTTGTAGTATAATGGAAGTATTTTAACAATCGTTTTGTATTCTGTGAACTCTATACTTCACTTAAAATTGCCTCGATTGTATTAGCAATTGTTCTTAGCAATGGTGTAAATAAATCTTTTAATGTAGTTACACTGATCGAAAAACAGAAAGATCTATGCTCGATTCTAAAAAAAACTTATGGCTGATTGATATTAGAATAAACGAATTCAAAGATTTCATAAATGTGAGTTCAAGAAATCTCTTTTTGACACAAGTTATCATTCTGATGAATCGAAATATTTTGAGTTAATTAATCGACAATCAAACATTAGTTTTATTAGATTTGTTAAATCTATGGCAATCAAACATCTCATACTGGATCTAAGTTGAAATAAACAAAATGAAATCACTGTTTACTAAATAACAACTTACTTATATACATATCTAATCATCGCAGAGGAGCATAAGCTGCTCACCAGCATTCTCCATCCAATCCTGTCCTGTGCAACCCTTTCTACTTGTTTCCGGTTGCTATTCATTCTTTTCATGTCTACTTCCAATTCCCAACATAGTGAGTTCTTTGGTCTTCCTCTTTTACGTTTCCACTCAGGAATTAAAGTTAGCACTTGCCTCGTTATGAAATATTTCCTAAATGTATGTCCTATCCACTTTCAACATCTTTTCCTAATTTCCTCCTCTTCTGGAAGCTGGTTTGTCCTCTCTTACAGTAAGCTGTTAATGATGGTATCCGATCAACAGATATTGACTATCTCGCGTAGATAATTATTTAGAAATACTTGTACATTTTTGATGATGGTTGTGGTAGTTCTCCACATTTCAGCTCCGTGCAATAGAATTGTTTTGACGTTCGTATTGAATATTGTGACTTTGATGTAGGCCTGTAGACATTTGTTTTGAATTGTATATGTTCTACAATTGTATGAATGCTGTCCTTACTTTGTCAATCCTTGGCTATATGTCTGCATTGTCCATCAATGATGATGCTGACCATCTACGTGGATGTTTCCTCCTCTTCCAAAGTGTGATTGGGTTGGTGTTCTCCATGTTGTATTTAAGGTTGTTGCATTTTCCTTTGTCTATGATTAGGCATACTGATGCAAAGGCTGCTGCGAGAATGTTTATCTTGACCTAAATTTGTTGATATGTATGGGATAGGAGGGCCGGATCATCTGCCAAGTCCAAATTGTCTAAAAGCATCCAACTTGTCGATTATATTACGTCCTTCCCCTCACATGTCGAGGTCTTTATAATCCAATCAACCACCAGAAGAAAGATTAGGCAGTCTTATCTGACTCCGGTCCTTACATGGAATGCGTTTGTCAGCAGTTCTCCACGCACCACATTGCACTGTGGTCCGTCGTATGAATTCAAGATCTTCTCAGGTACTTCATAGTGTGGAATAAGTTTCCATAATGTTCTTCTATTCGCACTGTCTAATGCTTTCTCATAATCAAGGAAGTTGATGTATAGTGACGAGTTCCATTGGATTGATTGTTTAATGATGATCCGTAGTGTTGCGATTTGGTTTGTGCACGACCGATACTTACGGAATCCAGCCTGTTCTAGATCTGGGTCTCTATCAAAACCGTGCATAAGATTCAAGAAAGGAAGAAGAAGAAAACAGAAATTAACAACAGATGAAAAAGATAGAGAAACTTAAAGCACAAACTGAATGCTCTGAAACAATTTAGCAAGTGAACAAGAGCATGAAATCTGACAAGCAGAAATACGTGGAAGACCTAGCATCGACAGTGAAAAAAGCTGCCAGAGAACAAACTATCAGACAACTAAATGGCACGACGAAGAAACTAGCAGGGAAATACAGTGAACCAGAGAGATCAGTCATGGACAAGGAAGACAAGCCAATCAGTGAAATTCAATGGCGGATGAACGGATGGGTGGAATACTTTGAGGAACTCTTAAATAGATCGGATCCATCGAATCCCCCGGATATTCAAGCAGTATCTACAGACCTTCCTATGCATACCATTCCATCAACGACGGAAGAAATCAGGATGGCCATTAGACAAATCAAGAGAGGGAAAGCAATGGGATCTGACAACAAACCAGCCGAAGCACTGAAGTCAGACGTAGAAGTAACTGCAAACATGCTCCACATTCTATTCAGGAAGATTTGGATTGAGGAACAAGTATCAACAGACTAGAAAGAAGGATACTTCACCAAGATACCAAAGAAAGGAGATCTGAGAAAGTGTGGGGTCATTAGAGGCATCACACTACTATCGGTACCAGGAAACACTTTTTAACAGAGTATTGTTGAACCGAATAACAAATTGTGTAGATTTCTAACTCCGAGATCAATAGGCCACATTCCGTGATGACCGGTTGTGTACAGACCAAATCACGACACTACAAATCATCGTTGAACAATCAATTGAATGAAACTCGATACTATACATAAGCTTCATTGAATATAAGAAAGTATTTAACAGTCGTAAGTATGTAAGTAGCAATGTTGGACTTGTTTGTTTTAAATAAATTGAGCATTCTGTCGAGAATTAATAATACATATTTTCTTGTAGTTGGATCTTTGAGTTAATTGAAGCCAGACCACTACCATAGAAAACCTGGAAGCACTGGACGGCCGTTTCGTCCTATTGTAGGATTCCTAATCAGTGCACACCCAAGACCCCGCCTCACGAGATTCCAACTCAGGACCTATCAGTCTCGCGCACGAGCGCTTAACCTCTAGACCACTGATCTAGCCGGCATCCAATGGTGTTAATGTCTAACTTCAACCAATCTACGAAATTAAGTCACCATCCACGATTGTCTTCAGTGAGTTACTCTCATAAAAAACTTGGTTGAACTATAATATTACTAAATTCTCCACAAAACCTCTTCTGATAATAATAATAAACATATATTTTTATTATAATCGAATGAGTAGAAAAAATTATATTTCTGACGTTTCGTGACTTCATGTAAGCCAATACTTTAGAGAAAATTATTAACTGAAATTCAATTAACACAAGTTTAAATAGTACAAAGGAAACAATGTAGAATATCTTGATTGTACTAACGAAAATAGATTCTGCATTTTGTTTTTCAAGATGGTGGCGAAGATTTATAATTCAGATAAATGATTTTGTTAGAGTTTTATTCTCTGAGTTGGATGGTTTTTCCTTTTAATAACTTGTATAAATTGAATTTTGGTCAATAAATTTCTCTGAAGAATGAGCTGATATTAAGTCACGAAACATCAGCAATATAGTTCTTTTTCCTACTCATTGGGATATAACAAAAATATATGTTTATTATCAATTTCGTTTTATTATTATTACTTGGTGATTATTTAAATGCAATGAAGTAAACTTCATATGATGTGACTATTTTGTTCTATTCTGATAGGGTAAATATTAGACTTTTAAAGATTTATGAGTTCCATACTAGGATGAAACGACAATTCAGTGCTTCCAGGTTTTCCATGGTGATGGTCTATTTTGAATTGTCTCATGAATTCAATTATCAAATTTATGATAGAATTACTGTTGGATATTGTTTGTTAGTATATTTAATACAATAATGCACACTACTGAGGAGTCCCACAATAGGACGAAATGGCCATCCAGTACTTCCAGATTTTCCATGGTAGTGGTCTAGCTTCAATTGACTCATGATCTCAACCACTGAATTAACAAAAATAAATGTTCAAACCTAATGATAGACTACTTTTCAATGTAGAGTTAGGAAGATATCTCACAGTAAGTTAATTTATTTATTTAAACTATTTGATATTAACTTAATGCCTAATAAGTATGGTACTTATCATAAAACTGAGAGACATTAGTTATGATTTTATATGGAGTTGAGAAAACATAATACTGAAAAGCTTTAGACTAGAATGAATTGGCTTTTTAATACTTCCTAGTTTGCAAATCTCACTTCTTTTCTAAGTCAATTAAATTATTTACAATCTTTATGAATTATAGATTTAAGATATTAGTACAACCGAACTTTAAGGATAATCCGAACTCCGTAGAATCAAACTTTAGTGGCCCGGGATCTGACCCCAATGAGATGGTTTCTGATTGGGAATGGATTTCCCAATACATATATTTTGTACAATCGTTGATTGGAATAGATAATCAGAGAGACGCAGCGAAAGAGGCGAAGAAAAGAGAGCGAAATGACACAGTGGAGAAGGCATGTAAACCAACTCCAGTTTAATTAAGCGGTAATTAATATTTATAATTACACAAAAATGTATGCTACAGATATGTGATGAATAGGATAAGAAGCGTACACACAATATGCTCATATAAAAACAGTCAAGATTGAGATAAGTGAATAATTAACAAGGTCAAAATGTGACTCAAGTAGAATGAATAGATTGACCTGTCCAAAAGCTAGAATAAAGTATATGGGTCTAATGTAATAAACGACACTACAAAACTGTTATCAGTCTCAGTTATAGATTTGAGTGTCGTATTTTGTTTTTCATTATTGATAAAAGACAAATTTACCATAAGCCATTAGTATACCAGGTGTTGATAATTGGGATTCAACAACTTTGTAACTATCAGTTTAGGGGTTATGGAGATCGTTAAGTTTTTGATTGAGATCATGAACCAATTGATGTTAGACCATCATAGATTGGTTAGGGTTAGACATTAACACCGTTGGATGCTGGCCCAATGGTCTAGAGGTTAAGCGTTCGCGCGCAAAACTGAAAACCCTAGGTTCGAATCCCGCGGACGGGGTTGTGGATGTGCACTGCTGAAGAGTCCCACAATAAGACTAGAAGGCCGTCCACTGCTTCCAGGTTTTCGATGTTGGTCTAACATCAATCAGTTCATGATCTCAACCAAAAACTTTGTAACGATTAATTTACGTGACTTAGTATCTCATTGCAATTTACTTGATACTATGTTGTTATGGCAAACCAGAACATTAATCACTGAATTTTACTATTAATAACAATAAAATATACACTATTGCTACAACTTACTAATTTGAAATCCAAGTCCAAATCTACTTGTTGAATACTTTCAAAATGTAGAATTATATTTATAAGTCAAATTATAGAAAAACAACAAATGCACCTGGGTGGTATCACAGCTCTCACATATATCAAATGAGATTTGTATGGCGCATTTATATTTGGTGCCTCCTTGTACCAATATCTATGTGTTAAAGTAAATAAATAAACAATAACAACAAATAACTTCGTTTTATAACCAATCAAAATTTATATCTGTAATCCAATCAAAATAAAGTATTTTCTGATATAAAAATGAATAAATCGTCGATTTGATTTAATCTTATTATTATTATAATAATCAAAAGGAAATCAAAACTATGTCCGATACTACTGATAATAATAAAAATAGAAATATAGAAAATTCTGATAAAAATAATTTACATTCTATATGTCCATTATGTTATATTTTGATACAAGAGATTAGAAAATGTTATGAACATATCAACGAATCATTACCAATGGATCATCTTAATTTAAATAAAAATAAAACAATGAATAATATCATTGATTTAATTCAAGTGAACAAACAGAATTCAAGAAGATCACCATCATCGCCAACATCACCGTCAACATCATTAAAACATGATCATATATCTGTTATAATATTAGATGAATTAAAACGTTTTTGTGAAAATACAACAATACGTGGTCTACCACGTATAGTTCGTGCACATAATCGTTATTTACGTTTATTATGGTTAATATTAGTATTTATATTAATATTAGGTTGTTTTATATGTATGCTTTTTTTAACTAGACAATATTTAGAATATAATGTAATACATCCACCACGTGTATTACGTCATACAATTAGTCCATTTCCATCAGTAACTGTATGTAATTTTCGTCCAATTTCACCAGATGGATTAAAATATTTACAAATGAAAGGTTGGAAAACACCAAGACATTTTGTATTAGATTTAGCTACATATGCTCAATATATTTTTTATAATAAACATAAAATTGATGAATATAATGCAGCTAGTGCAGCATTTTCATTAGCTGGATTTTTAGAAAGTTTACCAAATAATGAAGAAAGAAGAAAACTTGGTTATCAACATGATAAATTAATAATTAAATGTCAAGTAAGTAAAAAAACAATAATTTGTGTTTAAGTGAATTGTATAATTTCAACAGTTGAGATCATGAGTCGATTGAAGCTAGATCAACATGGAAAACCTATAGGCACTGGATGGCCGTTCCGTCCTATTGTGGGACTCCTCAGCAGCGTGCATCCACGACCCCGCCTCACGAGATTCCAACCCACAACCTATCAGTCTCGCACACGAGCGCTTAACCAACTAGACCACCGAGCCGGCCGGCATCCAACGGTGTTAATGTCTAAATTCAACTAATCCACGAAACTGGACGACACATCCACCATTGTCATCATTGAGTTACTATCTCACAACTGACGCGGTTAAACTCCACTGGTCACTGCTTCTCATCAAAACTCCAGGAAATATCTCTTGAAGCCAGTCACTAGTGAGCTTATATTGATTAGTATCAGAAGGCGTTTTGTGGAGATTGTAGTAATTTCAACAGTTGAGATCATGATCTCCACAAAACCCCTTCTGAATTGTATAAATTAATTTTGTAATGTATTTTTGCATAAGGTCAAAACAGAAATTAAGATAGAATAATGCGATTTTATCTTTGTATTTCATGATTTTTCATCAGTTGTTTCGTAGATTGGTTAAAGTTGGATATGAACACCGTTGGATGTTGACCAGCTCAGTGGTCTAGTGATTAAGCGCTCACGCACGAGACTGATAGGTCCTGGGTTAGAATCTCGCGAGGCAGAGTCGTGGATTCACGCTGCTGGCGAGTCCTACGATAGGACGATATGGCCATCCAGTGCTTCTAGGTTTTCCATGGTAGTGGTTTAGCTTCAATTGACTCATAAACTCAACTACTGAAAATACTATAATCTCTACAAATCCACTTTTGATACTAATAATTAAATGTCAAGTGTGTAAAATTTATGCTTAGGCTAATCGTATATAAATTAATTTTATAATGTTTGCTATAAGGTCAAAATAGAAATGAAGGTGGAATAATCCGATTTTGTCATTTTATTTCATGGTTTTTCATCAGTTGTTTACAACTGTTTGAATATATATATACATATATGTATGGATAAGCAAGTGCGAGGTCATTTGATGATGGAAGTAAAACAAAAACAAACTAACATAGAAGGCTGAAACATTAATTATGTTGAGTCCGGAAATTGATAAAATGGATTGCGTTATAATTATAGGAGATTTGAGAAGTTTATGAAAGTTTCAGATTAATTGAAAATAAATTTTGAAGTCATAAATAGATGAAGTGGTAATTATCTAACAATCGGAATCAACGAGATGAATTAAGTAACACTACTTTTAAGTGGCCCCGCATTTGTTTACATATATTTATATATATTATTAAAAAGCTATATATTTCCTCGATAATTTTGATTTTGATTATTACCCTGAAGAAGTCCAGACAAGTTAGCTGGACGAAACGTTGGATTTAGTTAAATTTCAATCGCTGAGAATATTTCAAATATAATTTTCACATATAATGACTTCTCTATACTCGGCGCTCAATTACTGTCAAACGATTCATTCTAATCTTGGGGAATATTCGTATATATTATTACTATTATTATAATCTATATCACCAATATTGATTACCTACCTACTTACTTACTTACTTACTTACTTACTTACTTACTTACTTACTTACTTACCTACTAACTAAATCCTGTTACCCCACGAACTACGTCTTCCAATCATAATTAACTACTTGATTGCTAACCAACTATAATTGGAGTACTAGGTATTATAACCCATGATAATCGATGCTAACCAAACAATATCGAAAAATATAAGAAAGTTTTAAATGTGAACCAATATATCACAACTTAGTGGTGTAAAGTTAACAAACTAGTAACCGGTCTGATATATAGAAGGGGAATTTGAAAATGAATATTGTTCGGTAATCTTATATACTCTTATAGAAAGAAACTGTTATCTAGTGTTCCACACTCTCAATCACCAGTTATTTGAGATAATTCTGTGTTGAACACCATTTTCAAATTTACTCATTTTCGAAAAATCTTTTATTCCAAATTACTTACTCAATTACTTTCTTACACTTGCTGCCCCTCATGCAGGAGCATAGATCTCCCATCAACACCCTCTATCCAATTCTGTCCAGTACAATTCTTTCCAATTGTTTCTAGTCAGTATTCATCCTTTTCGTATCTGCTTCCAATTCCCGACACAGTGTATTCATTGGTCTTCGTCTTCTCCGTTTCCATTCAGTATTTCAAGTTAGCTCTTGTCTTGTGATACAGTTTCATGATTTCCGTATTGTTCTGTAATGTTCTATCCACTTCTAACATCGTCTCCTCATTTCCTCGTCAGTCGCAATCAATATTGATTACTTCATATTATGTCATATCTTATTGTTACACTTTATGATGAATATGATTGTAAGTGACTGACGAGATACCATAAACCGAAATGTATTTATATAATTCTGCCTCACTTATTGTTTTACAACTTTATTCAAATTCGTATTAGGAATCGATTGTATGAAACATGATTTGTATTTATAAAATGTTGTTTAGTGGGTCTTATAATTATATACTGATGAGTGACTGAAATAAATAACTATCCTTATGGTTATTGCCATGGATTTCTTTAAAGAATAATTTGAAAACAATCAAAATAATCAGTTAATTACGTTATATATATAAAAACGGGTTGAGATCCATGGCGGTGAATGAAAAGTGAATGTTCATGCTTCCTGAATAATAAATCTATAGTACTAATTCTCATAGTTTCAATGATTACATCCTTTTTTCAGCAAAACAGAAAGTAACGAATTTCAGTCCTCAACATCAACAATAGGAAGATTCAAATGCTTACAAATTAATATATTAACACTACATGTTTATGTACCGGAGAACAGATAAAAAACTAATGAATCAAGTAATAAAATCTTGTCAGTATGCGCATTTATAGAGATTTTAGTATTTTCAGGTTGAATTTATGGGTTGATGTAAGTTAGACCACCAGTGAAAGCCTGAGAGTACTAGACGGCAATTTCGTCCTAGTATGAGATCCTTTAGTAGTGTGCATTCAGGATCCCACAAGGGGGAATTGAACCTAGGACCTTTATTTTTGCGCGTGAACGCTTAACCTCTAGACCACTGAACTGTTATTTTTTGAAACGCAATAAAATAAATATAATGTGTTTTTATCTCATTAATAAAATAATGTGAAAATATTACAGGTGTTACATATATTGATACAGGAAATAAGTTTGAACTGTAAATCAAGCGAGTAAAGAAATTGGTTCAGCAGGAGAAATTTCTTTGAAGCCAGTCACTAGTGAGCATATGTTGATTAGTATCAGATGGGGTTTTGTGGGCGGGGTCGTGAATGTGCACTGCTGAGGAGTCCCACAATAGGACGGAACGACCGTCCAGTGCTCCCAGGTTTCCCATGGTAGTGGTCTAGCTTCAATTGACTCATGATCCCAACTGTTAAAATAATAATAATAACAAGTCTGCACAAAAGTTAAGTGCAGAGATAGAACATATTTGGTTCCGATTTAATCTCATAGACAAATCAAATGTATTATTTCTCATTTTATAAAGCAAACGAATAGATGCTTTGATAGATCTAGACAGATTCTATAAACAATCTTTAATATAAACCTGGGTTAATTAAGTAGTCAATATATGGTATATTTCGGATTATAGAAAGTTGATGGCTCCTGTAAACACAAAATAACAAAACATAGAAAACACTATTTCAATATAACCACACTTATAAAAGATTGGATAAAACGTTACAATCAATAAAATTGTGATGAATAAGAACACAAGTGGGGACAATCGAATATATTATAACTTGAAATTACAGAATATGTTACTAAAATCTGAAAACCATACAGTATATAGTTAATTTGCAAAATATCAATTATTCATCTCAAACTTGACTGTTTCTTTTACAAATATCAGTCAGTCATCTCAGTTTTCATTGTTACTGCATTTTCATACAAATTGCTTTTCGTTCCTGTTCTTTCAATTCTCAATCTTCTACTGAAGTACATTTTATTCCTGACTATCGTTATGTACTACTTATATGAATATAAGTAGCTTACACCCGTATATATATATATATCTAAAGTAAAAGTCTGGAATATTATTCACTTTAGTAACATAAAGATATGAAACATAAACTAAGTGATTATATAAAAGTACTTAACATGTGTACATCTATTTAATTATGTAAATCGTTTTAGTTTAGACTTCATCATTGAAAGAAGTTACTAATGAAATGAAAATGAATTTCAATAATGTAATTAAAATGATTCATTCGATTTTCATTAAGGCAATGAATAAATATGATCGAATGAAATCCATTGTTTAAAACATTTTATTATGAAAATTTTTTTGAAATTAAACTGAAATTTTAAAAAGAACGTATTATAGAACGATATTTATTAGTATAGGGTTGTGGAGTTATTCGATTGAGATCCTGAACTGATTGGTGTGGGATTCGAATCCCGCAATTGAGATCGTGAATGCGCACCGCTGAAGAGTCCCACAATGGGACAAAACGGCTGTCCAGTGCTTCCAGGTTTTCAATGGTGATCTAACATCAAGCAGTTCATGATCTCAGTCAAAAACGTTATAATTTCTACAACCCTATACTGATAATTACCATGTGCTCACTAGTAACTAGCTTCGTGATGAAATTCTCGGAGCACTAGCGAGAAGCTGTGACCAGTGTAGCTAATCCGTGTTGGGTAGAGACAGGTATCTACAATGGAAGATGGTCGCGCAATTTCGTGGGTTGGTTGAGACTAGACATTATTACCGTTGGATGCCGGACAGCTTAGTGGTTTAGAGTTTAAGCATTCTCGCGCAAGACTGGATGCCCTGAGTTCGAATCCCGCGGGAGGGATCGTGGATGCAAACTGCTGGGAATGGTATTTATTTTTCTTAAAATATTAACCGATCCAAGAAAATTCTAGAAAATTTACCCATAGTACTGTAGAGCCTGACACAAGACTGAGAGTCAATGATTTTAAGAATTTCAAAAGTACCTTACAGTTAAATCAGTCTTAATAGGAAAGAATTTAGATTTCATTGAAATAAATGAAAAATGTAAATACAATTTCAAATAAGCAAAGATGGATTGTGGCTAACAGTGGAATCCAAGTTGCCCGTCTCACCATATTTGGGATTCGTCAGCTGAATATACCTGCATCTCAGAGTTAATGTTCACTCTAGGACTTGAACTGAGTTCCATTCACTTCGAAAGTCATCAAGTTATCCCCTTAACTATTAAGTTCTGATAGTCACCAGATTATATAATGGTGTGAAGTTTTAATTCATTTTTTTAAAAATTGGTTTTCTGAGTCTTCCGATTGATGTTTAAGATTGAAATTGATCAGTCACTTATTAGTATATTTATGAATTAAATGAATTCAACACAACAATAATTACTAGTTTGTGTTCGGTCAGTATTGAAAATTATTTTTAACTAACTTGAAATTGTTATAACTTGTGACCGCCGATTAGAGAGCAGTGACTCATCGATCGGAACAATAACGCATAAAACACGTGCTAGCAGTCTAGAGTTCTGATCGGCCCTGCTTCTCGCCTAGCACAGCCAGTTAAGTCTAGAACACAAATCTCAGCCTCTGCGATATGAATCATTGTATTTCAAACATACTGAGTTTATATACCAATCAAACAGATCACAACGTACCAGTAAAATATGAAACAACATTTGTACAAGAATTAACCAGATGTTGCTGTGAATGTGGGAGGTAGTAATTAATACACTGAGTATAACTCAAGAGTCGTAAAACGTATAATATTAGTTCATAGGTCAAAATGAAGCTCATAATAAGAAGGACATGAATATGAATAGTTTAGTTATTTAACAGTTATACGATCAAAATATACGTTTAGTATTGGTCCATAAATGGATCCGAGAGTTACCATTCATTATGTTTATCGGGACCTAACAGAAATACATAAAAACGCGAAAGAAAACACCTTTTGCATTGATTATCATCACATACATTTCTTTCTACACCATGTATGTTTGTTTTGTATTTGATTTTCAAAGGATAACGTTTTTTTTCACAGATAATTGATACTCTCCCCCCCCCCACAGAGATTAATTAAACTTCAAATAATGTTTAGTTTTCAACGTCTTTTTACTGTACAACTATGAAATTGAAATGATTTCACATTAAGTTCCATTTTAAACAGAATATTACACAATCTATCTAGTGTTAAGTTAAATTTTTCCGATTTCTTAAATTCACCATATATATGTCACAATTATTAGTCATTATAACCGATGATCATTTATATTACACATTTGGTTAGCGTTTTTTTTCGTTGGCGAGTTAGTTTTTTATGGGATGTTATCGTTAACCCCATTCTCAACCGTACTCTTCTATCCGGGCCTGAAACTGGCAATAGCCCCAGGGTAGCTTTAGGCGGAGTTCCATATTACACATAAGGAAGGTTTAAATTTACGAATAGCTAAGGCTTCAAAAAACCTGACACTTCATATTACCCTTAATTCGTTTAACTTATCAGGAAATCACTAAGAAAAACTAAATTATTATCCAGTTTTCTAATTTATGAGTACTATAATGTACCTTTAATCCAAAGATCTTCTGTGTTGTTGATACGCTTAGTCAATCAAACCCCACTATTATAAATAACATAGTTATACCAAATCTATAAATTACATTGGTTTTTTCTATTGGATGAAATAACTTATAAATGAGAAAAAAAAAGTCAAAATGTCATAATTTTGTGCTCCTTTAAACTGATTAGTTTAATTGGAGCGATTTCATTTTCATTCTAACTAACACTATCAACACTTATTTCATGTAGACTAACTTATTTTGATGACTTTTTGCTGAGATCAAACATCAACCAAATATGACAATAAATGGGAATACAGAAACACATCAAGCCAATGAAATATCCAAATGATTGTTGAAGCATTTTTGATAGCTCAGTTCTGTATGAATTAACTTTTGATAGATTATCCAGAATGATGGTTAGAAACATTGTAATTAAATCTACCTAGTATATCACAACTAAAATTATTAATCTCAGCAATAAAATCTTTTTCGGTATTTCAACTATATAATTACATATTACTAACATTAATTTATGTGTCCAGAACAGACCTGGATGGAGCATGCTCCTCTGAAGACTATAATCCATTGGGGGTAACAGCCGTAAGTAAGTAAGTAAGTAAGTAAGTAAGTAAGTAAGTAAGTAAGTAAGTAAGTAAGTAAGTAAGTAGGTAGGTAACATTAGTTTATCCTATATCAGAAAGGGATATGCATAAACTAAACTAGATGTTTTCTTGTTAAACTAGACATGATATAAATCTTTATTGTTAGTCTTTAAAAGTAAACCCGGTTCATTCCATGTACTATAACGACACGATATCACGATATCCTGTTATGATTCAAATACTTTATTTTTGGTTGAGATCATGAATCAATTGATGTTAGACCACCGTTGGAATCCTGGAAGCACTGGACGGCCGTTTCGTCCTAGTATGGGACTCCTCAGCAGTGCGCATCCACGATCCCGCACCCCGCGGGGTTCGAGCCCAGGACCTACTGGCTTCGCGCCTGAGCACTTAGCCATTAGACCACTGAGCCGGCATCCAATGGTGTTAGTGTCTAACATCAACCAATCCACGAAATTGCGCGACCAACTTCTATTGTACTGAGGTAGATACCTGTCTCTACCCGACACGGATTAGCTCCACTGGTCACGACTTCTCACTAGAACTCCGAGAATTCCCTCACGAAGCTAGTCACTAGTGAGCACATGTTAATTATCAGTATGGGGGTTGTGGAAATTGTTAAGTTTTTGGTTGAGATCATGAATCTAGACCTATTCAATGATAAAATGATGTTGTTTTGTTCCAAGGAAGAGGAGAAAAAACTTAACCGAAATTCAGGCAAGAACAAAATTTTAATTAATAAATTGATTAATTAAAATAGTTTTTTAATTAAATTAAAAATTTAATATACTACCATAAGTTATTATAATTAGAAATTCATGTAGTGTTGTTATATTTGTATCGTCTAATTGTTATTGAGGACTGCAATTGATCAATCTCTTATTGGTATATGTACACCTTGTGCGGATTGCCTCGATATTTTTTTAAGTCACAAGCGTTATAAGATACTAATCAATTGCAGTCCAAAACATCAATGAGAAGATAAAAGTAAATAATATGAAGTAAATTTAAAACTTCACCCCATCGCACAAGCAAGTGGATAACACGGTGACGTTTGAAGTGAACGGCATTGAGTTCGAATCTCAGAGTGAACATCATTTCTGAGATGCAGGTAGATCCAGTTGACAGGTTCAAAATGTGACGTAACGCACGTTTCTACTGTTAGCCACTATGCATCTTTGTTTGTGTGAAGTTATTATTGATTTATAGATTTCTGAAAAGAAAAGGTTCTCTACAATATAATGATTCAATAAAACTGGTTGAATATACATATTAACAATCTATTTATATTTTTCAACCTCATAGTTACCATTTGTGTGATTTCAATATATACTTTTTTATTGAGGGCAGTAGTGTTGGATGAGGGGTTGGCAACCCCATCCTGTAGAAAACCGTACTTAAAAAACCGTAACCAGAATACCATGTGAAAACTATACATTAAATACTTTATTTGCAAATCCTCCATCAATTGTTCATTACATCCTTCATGATTCTTCCGATTCTCAATTCCTTGATGTTTACCCCTGTGTTTTCTTCAGTTCAATCTTCTCAACCTTCTTTGCAAGGCATTCCATTTCTGATTGGTGTTACATACTATTTATGTCGACGGACAAAAGTAACAGACACCACAGAACTTATATGCAAATCATGTTTAATTAGTTTGTTAGCTACACGAAAGCTATCCATACCAAAGCAGCAATTTCTTATTTATACATCACGAAGTAAAAAAAAACTAATTTACTGATAATTCAGAACCATTTAATTAATATAACTTTGTTATAACCATTGGATTAATGAATTGATTTTAGCTAGACCACTATTGAATACCTGGAAGCGCTGGACAGCCGTTTCGTCCTAGCATGGGCCATCCAAAGCTTACAGGCTTAAAGTTTAGTTTTCCAAAATACTTACTTACTTACGCCTGTTACTCACAATGGAGCACAAGCTGCAAACCGGCATTCTCCAACCTACTCTGTCCTCAGCCTCCCTTTCTAGTTCTATCCAATTCTTGTTCATTCTTATCATGTCTGTCTCCATTTCTTGGTGTAATGTTTTCTTTCGCCTTCCTCTTCTCTTTTGGCCTTGAAAATTCCAAGTGAGGGATTGCCTTGTGATGCAGTTGGGTGATTTCCTAAATATATGTCATATCCACTTCCAGCTCTTCTTCTTCACTTCTTTCTCCATTGGAATCTGATTTATTCTCTCCCATAGTAGGTTGTTGCTGATATTTTCTGCCCAACGTATCCGAAGTATTTTGCGTATACAACTATTAGCACTCATTAGTAAAAAATCTAACCGTCCATTTACAATTTCCGTGACATGTCTATACATAATGCAAACATAGAGCTATACATACCATATGTTTTACTACACACTTGGAATAACAGCAATGATCCTAATAAAAAAATGTTCAATAAAAGTGGAAAATCTTGAGCAAAATAATTTCGGAAAAGCTAAAAACGATTCCGTCAAATGATTGAATAGAAACAATTGGGCTATGTGTCCTATTTGAAAACTCTTGATAAAACTAATTTAATAGACTTTCAGTGAGTTATTTGACTTAGAATTACTCTAATGTAAAACTATATACTTTCAATTAATTCGTTATTTAAAAGAAGGTAATGTTACATACCGTGAATTCACATAGTTGACTAACTTCCATTACACAATTTTATGGCACAACTGTTATATCGATTGACAAACATGTTTTATTTATGAATTGTGGTAAGGATAAAATTAAGACTGAATATGTCGACGCGATATAAATGTCTTATATCTACCATAACTTGTTTTGAAAAGATAACTATTTCTCAAGTTTGATTATTTAAATGTTTTGCGACCAAGCAGTGATAGTCAGTTAATAACAACGTTAAATATTGAAAAGATGTGGGATGGCTTAATTTACCATACCAGGTTATCATGATGAAATAGGATTAACAAGACAAATTGCAAAAGAAATAATAAATTATGATCAGAATCGGGAATTATTGAGATCGTAGTGATCTTAACAGTTGAATTCATGGGCCAATTTAAACTAGACCACCATGGAAAACCTGAAAGCACTGGACGGCCGTTTCGTTCTAGCATGGGACACCTCATCGGTGCGCATCCACAATCTCGCATGCATAACCCGAACACAAGGTCTTCAGCCTTGCGCGTGAACGCTTAACCTGTAAATTACTGAACCGGTATCCAACAGTGTTAATGTCTAACCTCAATCGATCCGTGATCTAGCACAACCACCCGTCCATTGTCTGAGGTAGATATCTGTCTCTACCCAACATTGATTGGACTGCACTGGTTTTGAATGGATCAAAGTTAGACACTAACACTGTTGAATACCAGTTCAGTGATCTGGAGGTTAGGTATTCGCGCGCGAAACCGAAGGTTCTGCGTTCGTGTCCCGTATGCGAGATCGTGGATATGCACTGCTGAGGAGTCCCATATTAAGATGAAGTGTTCGTCTAACGTTTTCAGATTTTCAATGTTGACCTAGCTTGCATTAAATCATGAATTCAACTATTAAAATAATTAATTAACAAGTAGAAAAACTGATCATTCGGAATAGTTTCTAAAAAAATCTACTTCATGTTTGCACAATATTATATAAGAATAATAGAAATTTTATCACTATGAAAGATATTAATTTATT
Organism: Schistosoma haematobium; assembly: GCF_000699445.3. Taxonomy (NCBI): domain Eukaryota; kingdom Metazoa; phylum Platyhelminthes; class Trematoda; order Strigeidida; family Schistosomatidae; genus Schistosoma; species Schistosoma haematobium. Next base: position 42,272,138 of record NC_067198.1, on the reverse strand, counting down.
ATTTCAGTGTAATGTAAATATCACATCACATAAGTATGAGATTACTTAGTAAATGAGTTAAGAAAATTAATATCAAACAATCATCAGATATTCTATCAAAAATCCTTGTTACGTATATTTACCAGAAGGGGTTTTGTGGAGATTTTAGAAATTTCACTGACTAAAATCACGAGTCGATCTAAACCAGACCACCATTGAAAACCTGGAAGCACTGGACGGCCGTTTCGACCTAGTATGGAACTCCTCAGTAGTGCGCATCCACGAACCCGCGAGATTCGAACCCAGGACCTATCAGCCTCGCGCCAGGCGCCTAAGCAACTAGACCGCTGGGCTGGCCGGCATCCAACGGTGTTAATGTCTAACTTCAACCAATCCACGAAGTTGCGCCACCGCACACCATTGTCTTCAGTGAGTTGATATCTCGCAACAGACCGTGGACCGTGGATACGCACTGTTGAGGAGTCCCATACTAGAACGAAATGGCCGTTCAGTGCTTCCAGGTTTTCCATGGTGGTTTGGTTATTTATTATTATTATTATTATTAATGGCTTTATTCAATACTATATTTTGGTACAATATAGAATTCTCAGCACAAGATCGACTCATGATTTCAATCAGTGAAATTTCTAAAATTTCCACAAAACCGCTTCTGATAATAATCATCTGCTCACTAGTGACTGACTTCAGGAGATACTCCTGGAGTTCTAGTGAGAAGCCGTTACCAGTGGAGTTCAACCGGGTCTGTTGTGAGATACCAACTCACTGAGACAATGGTGTATGGTTACTCATATTTATCAAGCTAATAAAATGAAGACAAAAAAGTGCATAGATATAATAGACTACTTTAAATAATAAGTAATATAATTAATTAAAACTTGTATTTGATATGTTTTATTTACTAAAAGAAAAAAGTTACGTCTCAAAATGAGGTTAGATTATTAAGGTACAATGAATTAGTTACAATTAATTATGATTAAAAGATATTGTCATATGGAAACTATCTTCTATTCTTCAGTTTTATAAATTTTATATTGAAACAAATATATATATCAGTATAAGGTTGTGGAGATTATTAAGTTAGTTATTAAGATCATGAACTGATTGATGTTAGACCACTGCTGAAAACCTGCAAACACTAGACGGTCATTTCGTCCTATGAAGTCTAGGACGATGGACTGATATTTGCAAAAGGAACAGTCAAGTTTGAGACAATTGATTGACATTTTGCAAATTAAGTGTTCAATGTATGGTTCTTAGATTTTACCAAGATGTTCTATTCGATTGTCCCCACTCGTGTTCTCGTTCAGTACACAATCATTTAAATAAGATATGACTGAATAATTGTGATTGTATAAATATGTTTAGTTTATGAGGTTGCACATAAGATATTATAAATCATGTATTGAACCCCATCAAAATTTCCAGTAATAAAATAAAACATGAGATTGACTTATCTTGATTTTGTGTGATCTTTTAATCCTGTATGAAAGGAACTTTTATGAATATAAAAAAATAATCTTGATCACTTTCTGTTACCATTCCGTATGACTTTATGCTTGGTATACATATATGTTAAAAGCCTTACATTTTGTAGTTTAACATTCCGGATTTATCTTAGTTAAAATAACCACTGGAAGCTAGGAAACTGTGGACAGTTATCTTGTTCCAGTATATGAATCTTCTATAGAGCGCTTTCACTATTCCATTAGAGATTGAACTGAGAGGATTGAGGCCTAGCTGAGAGATTACTGATATAACATCCGGTAATTTATATTCGCTAATTCTTCCAATCCACGATACTGTGCAACAATGATTTATTTTCACAGATGATACTTGTCTCATTCCCGATTTGTTTGAGCTCACCAATGACGGCTCCCCACGTGAACTCTAGGTTGAATAGCCTGTGAGTTCGAGGTGCTCATTGCTGAGAGATAAATCGACTGTCTAGTTTTTAGCAGTTTAAAAATCCCCATAGACTATTCAAAAATAAAGAATATTTGAGCGAGCAATTGTTTTCAATAACTTCATCATCAGGCTCTACAGTTATAAGTCCATGTATTAATGAATTTGACAATGTTATGCGTTAAAAATGGTGCACGTTTGCATCTGTTACGATACTTCAAAGTTGCATTATTTGCAAATTAGAAAGGTCATTCAATAAAGGTCAGGATGATTTAGAGTACAGTGGACAGTCACAATAAGTAGAGAATAGTAGTATAGCAAAAATGAAAATGCAAAAAAATTATGTGAATACAATGCATAGTAGGAGAATTTAATCTTGTCAAGTGAGATAATAATAATAACAAGATTGTTGTGTGAATATAATATGTAATAAGGAGGGTGTTATCAAGGTAATTACGATCAACGAATTAGGAATGATGAATGTGAAAATTAAGATAGAGGTAATAAAAAAAGGGGGCAAGATTTTTATAATATTCAGTTTAGGTATCCGGTGTTCCAGTCGTGGGTCAAGGTAAACATAGAGGCTAGATATATTTTTTTCTGGATACATAAATTTCGTTTTATGGAGTTAATCCAGATGGCTTCAGCTATGTAGAGCAACCGTAATCTAGCTCCTTGAGGTAGATATTTTGGAACTTGATATAAAACAGAGAAAGCTTCCTCTATTTTTATATGATGTTCACTATCTACCAAATGAGAAAGAATAGTGCTGTTAATCGATTTGGTAACTCCTTTTCCCAACCATGCTGGTACACGTTCACGAAAACGCAAGGATAAAGCCCTCTGAGTACAGCCTATGTAACTAGATCCACAGGAGCAGTTGAATTGATATACACACATGGAGGAGCCCATCTTCGGTAACCTATCCTTGATTAGTTATGTGAGTTTTCAATAAAATTTAATCAGTGATTAGACCATTTTCACAACCTTCTTTATCTTATCTGTCCAAATTACTGCGTATATTATAGAATTGGGGTACCTGAAATGCTAAAATGAACGCTATTCATTATACAATTTTTATTGTCTATGGCTTACGCAGATTATTTTTCTCTATATTAATTATATTATTATATATGACGTATTATTATATAGTAATGTACCCATCTCTTTTGCTGATCAAAGGGTGAATTTTTAATGTTGATTAGATCGTTAGCCACGGAGAATCCACTTAGGGCAGTTGGAAAACCCTGGTTCCAAACCAATGGTTAACATGGGCTCCAGTATCCTGAAAGAACTAATGACGTATGAACCAAGGGTTGGTCAGTGGCTACCATGGGACTGCATATCCTGACATTGCTCCAATGCCTTATGGATAAGACCTTTAAGTTGAAGGCTTCGGGTGTGGCCCCCACAGAAAACCACCTGCCTTGGTTTAGGGCACCTGTGCAGTATCCCAACCCTCACACAAATCGAATGATTTATGTAGGGCATATGTATTTGGTGCCTTCTTGTACCAATATTTATGTGTTTAAATAAATAATAAAAGATCGTTAACCAATAATTAGGGCCAAAATTGAATTTATCAACATACATTGTTGCCAATAAGTAACATAATTTCAATAGCTGAGATCATAAGTCAATTGAAGCTAGACCACTATGGAAAACTAATAAGCACTGGACGGCCGTTTTGTCCTATTGTGAGTCCCCTCAGCAGTGCGCATCCACGACTCCGCCTCGCGAGATTTGAACCCAGAATCTTCTGGTCTGATACTAAGTAACATGATATAAAATTTAATAGGTAATTTAAATTTCTTAAACTTTTTAAGGAATTGTATTTGACCTGATTTGCATGATAGTAATGTAAATTATCCAATGAATAATGATTACATAATTAATGGCTAAAGATATAATGACATTTAAATATCTCTTGACAATTTAAAGTGTTTCAAATGACAAACATAAAGATGTTATCACTTTCTTCAGAAATTGTCCTCACTAACGAATAAGTTATAATCGTCAGTTTTTAACAATCTTTCTTTGATATTAATTACTATGAGATAATCACTTATTGGATGTAATTTTATTTCGGCTTAAATTAGGTCACAAAACCAAAGAAAACTATTTAATGTCATCTTCTTATAAAATATAACTTAAGATTCAGAAAATCCACGAACCGCATGTTCTAATCATAATTAATTACTTGATTGCTGGCCAAATCTATAGGGCTTTCTAATGTTCTGTGAATAAGTAGTAGTTGACGGTGTTAAACTATAATTGGAGTACTAGGTATTATAACCCATGATAATCGATGCTAACCAAACAATATCGAAAAATATAAGAAAGTTTTAAATGTGAACCAATATATCACAACTTAGTGGTGTAAAATTAATAAACTAGTAACCGGTTTCATCTATAAAACGGGAATTTGAAAGATGAATATCGTTCAATAGTCTTATATTATTACAGTGTTATAGAAAGAAACTGTTATCTAGTGTTCCACACTCTCAATCACCAGTTATTTAAGATAATTCTGTGTTGAACACCATTTTCAAATTTACTCATTTTCGAAAAATCTTTTATTCCAAATTACTTACTCAATTACTTTCTTACACTTGCTGCCCCTCATGCAGGAGCATAGATCTCCCATCAACACCCTCTATCCAATTCTGTCCAGCACAATTCTTTCCAATTGTTTCTAGTCAGTATTCATCCTTTTCGTATCTGCTTCCAATTCCCGACACAGTGTATTCATTGGTCTTCGTCTTCTCCGTTTCCATTCAGCATTTCAAGTTAGCTCTTGTCTTGTGATACAGTTTCATGATTTCCGTATTGTTCTGTAATGTTCTATCCACTTCTAACATCGTCTCCTCATTTCCTCGTCAGTCGCAATCAATATTGATTACTTCATATTATGTCATATCTTATTGTTACACTTTATGATGAATATGATTGTAAGTGACTGACGAGATACCATAGACCGAAATGTATTTATATAATTCTGCCTCACTTATTGTTTTACAACTTTATTCAAATTCGTATTAGGAATCGATTGTATGAAACATGATTTGTATTTATAAAATGTTGTTTAGTGGGTCTTATAATTATATACTGATGAGTGACTGAAATAAATAACTATCCTTATGGTTATTGCCATGGATTTCTTTAAAGAATAATTTGAAAACAATCAAAATAATCAGTTAATTACGTTATATATATAAAAACGTGTTGAGATCCATGGCGGTGAATGAAAAGTGAATGTTCATGCTTCCTGAATAATAAATCTATAGTACTAATTCTCATAGTTTCAATGATTACATCCAATTTCAATATTTTTTTCCTCATTTGAAAGCTCGTTTATACTATCCCATAATACTCTGTTACTAATAGTATCCGACGAATGGACATTGAATATCTCACATAGACAATTATTTACTATATTTAATAATGATTGTAATAGTCCCCTAATTTTCAACTCTATACAGTAGTTATTTCTAAAAATAAACATATTGTTTTTATTCAGATTATAAACATAACAATTCTAACAGACAATGCCGCCAAATGCCCTGGTACGGCCGACAGTGAGGAGAGTTCGCTCTCACTCTCCAAATGCTCTCACATAGCCACGCGTACATAGCCTCTGACAAGGAAGTCCTACTCACTGCCTTCTCGTGGCATTACTGTTGTTTACGAAAATGAGAGGACGAAAAGTGAATGTCAGGCGATTTAACCGGGTTGGTGGATATGGAGAGTTCAGCTAGGAGTGTAGGAAAACCCTGATACCAAACCAATGAATAATATGGGCTCCAGTATCCTGAAGGAACAAATGGCGTATGAACGAATTATTGGTCACCGGCTACTATGGGACTGCATCTCCTTGCAATGCTCCACTGCCTTGTGGATCAGACTTTCATGTCGAAGGATCCGGTTGTGGACCCCACAGAAAACCGCCTGCTTCAGTTTGGGCACCCGGGCCGTATCACAGTACTCACACATATCAAATGAGATTTGTGTGGCGCATCTATATTTGGTGCCTCCTTGTACCAATATCTATGTGTTAAAATAAACAAAATAAATAATAACAGACAATTAGATTTAATCATTAACCAATACCAATATTTTAAAAAAAAGAAAAAAAAGAAAGAGAATTCAATCACCATAGCACATAAATCTGTTTTATTCTATTGACTTTTCAATTTAATTATTTACAAAAGTTAAAACCAACCACAGATATTTTGTATGTTTGTTTAGTTTTCTATACCAGGTGATTATTGTACTAGATTTTGACTAAAAATTTGTATAGTAAATTTTTCTTATCATATTTTTTCAGATGATAAAGATAATTTATAAAATATAAATAACATATGGTTGATGAATATTATAACTTTAACCGATTGAATACACAAGTGTTTATTAGGACTTAGTAACTAAGTGAATAACACAATGATTGTTTGAAGTGAATGGTATTAGATTTGATTCTCAGAGTGAACATCAATTCTGAGAGGTAGGTACATCCAGCTGACGAGTCCCAAATCAGTCAGTCAGTCAGTCAATCAGTAACGACGTAGAACTTCGTATGTACGTACATCAGTTTGAGTTGCCATACCACATTAGCACAGAGATGCAGTTGTCGACTCAAATTCCGTAGTGGTAGGAGTAGTAAGAGTATAAGCAATAATCGGAAACGTTAGGGTTTGAAGATGTTATACAAGGAGTATAATACAGTGAAATAAATTTGGAAAGAAAATAACGGACATGAAGAATTCAGAAGATTAGAATTTGGGAGAACACAAAGAGTGGATACACTTGCGTCTCTAACCATCCCAAATAGGATGATATGCACGTCCTTGATTATACTGCTAGCCACTATCCAGCTTTGCTTGTAAATTAAGGCAATATTGAGGTAATACGCATAGTATGTACATATATCAAGAAGAGATTGATCAATTGTAGTACTGAACATCAATGGGAAGATCAAGTAAACAATATCAAGTGAATATAAAAAAACATTATTGTTTTGGTGGTTTGTGTATTTTTTCATTGTTGATATTCAAGTTTGAAAATTATCCGTTCCGATAATGTTCATACCCATCTGAGATGTTGGAGAAGATTTGTAATTTAGGTGGATTATTTTGATGGAGTTTTGTTGTCTGAGCTGAATGGTTTGGTTGCTGTGGTTTCATCGTTATTCTGAACGACATCATCAACACAAACTTCAGGTAAAACTGAAAACTCCACGACCAAACCATCCAGATCAAAGAACAAAACTCTATCAAAAACATACACATCTTAATTTTGTCTTTTATTTATTATTTTTTTTGTGAGGACAATGGAATATAATTGAATACAAAATTACAGAACATCTTGGTAAAATCTGATAACCATACAGTACATACTTAGTTTGAAAAATATCAATCAATTGTTCCAATCTTGAACGTTGCTTTTGTAAATGTTAATCAATCGTCTCAGACTTCGTTGTTCTTTTTTCTCCACACCAATTATTCTTTGTTCTTGTTCTTTTTCTTCGGTCTTGTTAACCTTCTGCCACCAGACATTTCATTTTCGATTGACGGTACGTACTACTTATATTACTAGCACACACCATAATTCATGACTTAGTGGATAATGTTTAATGTTTGAAGTAGTAGATAAAGAATTCACATCATAGCATAAATGTCAAGAGGATCATAAACATTCATTTAGGCAATGTCTCCCGAATATCATGAAATGTATATTCTTGATCTTACTGTTATTCAATATTCGAAAAAGTTATTTAAGAGGTCTCATAGAGAATAATGATATTATTATTTGTTACTGTCTGATCTCATTTTTAGTACCACTAAAACCCATGAAGGCCTAGGAAGTTATTTCATCATGACATAGGATCCCGTCTCTTCAGGTCTCATAGATAGCGTTTAATCTGTAGATCAATATGTTGGAATGTTGTTGTCTAGAATTTTACTTCAATTAGTTCTTGATATAGTGAAATGAGTATTGTTTATGGATAAAACTAACTTTCAGAAGATTTTCAGTAGCATATAAAAATTACTCTTCAAGGCTTTGTTCTAGAGAATTCAATGTATAACCATGACTTTCAGAGTGCAACAAATTGTATGACAAATCATTTACCATCAATGGAATTAAGTGGTAATCTTGCTATAAGTGAAAACTAAATTTAAGGAACAATATTCAAACAAAACTATACAAACAACATTTTATAGTTAGCCATTTTACAAATTTAATGAACTAGTCCAATGAAGTCAAGATAATAAATTTGAGATCATGAACCGATTGATGTTAGACCACCGTTGGAAACCTTGAAGCACTGGACTGCCGTTTCGTCCTATTGTGGGACTACTCAGCAGTGTGCATCCACGATCTCGCCTGCATGATTCCAACCCAAGACCTTCAGTCTCGCGCGCGAACTCTTAACCTACTGGACCATTGGGCTGGCCGGTATCCAATGGTGTTAGTGTCTAACATCAACCATTCCACAAATTGCGCGACCATCTCCCATTGTACTGAAGTAGATACCTGTCTCTACCCGACACGGATTAGCTCCACTGGTCACAGCTTCTCATTAGAACTTTGAGAATTTTCTTATGAAGCTAGTCACTAATTAATTTTATCAGAAGCCTGGATATCTTATAATCAATTCATAATGTAGTGTTGCATATAAACTTCTGAGTAGTTTCTTACTAGCTATCAATTTTCCCTTTATTACACAGTATAAGAATCTCATACTAGAATGAAACGGCCAATCAATGTTTACAGGTGTTACCATAATGGTATAACCTCAATTAATTCATCAATTCAACTATTAAAACTTACTATAATATCCACAAAAACCCCCTCTTAGATATAAATCCATCAATATATTGATCTGAAAGCACATGTAAACCTAATTAGTATCCATGATAAATTTAAGTTTCATTTGAATTTTTTTTCTTGTTTGTGTGTTTTCGATCTTCTTTTTCAAAAATAAGAAACTTTTGTCTAGAAATCATTTTTTTCAAAAAATAAATAAACATTTTCTTCTAATTAGTTACATTTTCATTTTAAACAAACATTTTAATTTGATTGTTTTTTAGTTTATTACATCATTTTAAAAAAGCCAAAAACAAACAACAACAACAACAACTCAGCATTATAAGCAAAGATGGATAGTGGATAGCAGTGGAATCCAGGACGCGCGTTTCGTCCTGTTTGGGACACGTCGACTGGATGTACCTGCATCTCAGAGTTGATATTCACTCTGAGACTCGAACTCAGTACCGTTCACTTCAAACGCCATCGCGTTATCCACTTAGCTACTGAGTCCTGATAGCCACTTGCTTGTGCAACAACTCAGTTACAATTATTTCAATTCAAATACTTTTTCATAGATTAAGTCATTAAGTGAAGAAAAAAATCAATAATTATTTCACTTTTTTATCCGCGGCGGCCTGCTTGAATATCTGGGCTACCTGTTTCTGCCATCTAATTATTTCAACAAGTTATCTGTTTTTTCATTTTTTAACTTACAATTATGTCCATTAATCGCATAAACTATTCAGGCGCTTTTATGAAAAGTCTACGACCTTTCGCTGCACAAGTTACAAATAAGTACCATAAAAGACACCGTGGTGGTTGGCAATATGCGTTAAAGAGAATGAACACAAATCATATGTCGATTCCCGAGCTGCTAAATTCTAACTGCCGATCACTAATCAACAAAGTGGACTATCTTCAATTCCTACTAAGTCAAAATATGTATCTTAATTGTGGTGTCATCACAATTCAAGAATCTTGGTTAAATGATTTACAGGATGACTGTCTAGTATCACTACATGATTTCGAAATTTTTCGTCAGGATCGATCAAACAACAAAAAGAGGTGTGGTGGCGGTGTAGCTACGTTTGTAAATGTGAACTGGTGTCGATCATCGTTTGTGTGTTTCAAGCTTTCAAATGACTTTATCGACTGTCTAACTCTAAGATGTCGTCAAAAACATCTGAATAAATACAAATATATTTATGTTACCAATGTCTACATTACTCCAGATTGCACATCATCCGCACTATCTGTTTTCGCTGATGAATTCACTGGGTTTGCTGTTACTGCCTTCAGTGATTCACGTTCAGTTGTATGTGGTGGTTTCAATTCATGTGACTGTAGCTTCCTTACGTCACTAGGTCACCAAAATGTAGTAGATTTTCCTACCCGTTTGGATGCTCATTTAGACTTCAAATTCATTAATGATGTGGGTATATATGCGACTCGTAAACGTGCTCCATTGTCTAGCTCGGATCACTGGATAATTCTTGTTCTACCTAAAGTATATGGAAAGAATGGGAAGAGTACACTCTTATATCAAACCAAGAAAGTCAAATATAGAAATTACTCGTAAGAAAATATCCAAAATCTGAAAAACATGTTTCATACGACTAACTGAGAATTATTTACAGATGACTCACTGGAAATCACTACTAATGTCCTATGTTATCCTTTCACAACTATCTTTAACAGATCCCTCTCATCTAATCTCATACCGAAAATGTGGAGAATGATGAAGATAATCCTTGTACCAAAGAAAGTATCTGGTGATAGGAATGTGAAATTTAGACCTATTACAATAACTTCACCCTTCCTCAAAACAATGGAAAAATTATTAATACTTCCACTTCAGCCTGCAATAAAAGAGCATACTGATCCGTATTAGTTTGTTTACAGATGCAAAAGAAGCACCTTAGATACTGTTGCTGTTCTGAATCACAATATAGTGTTCAACTTGGAAAAGGGTAAGAAGTATGTTCGATGCGCTTTTCTAGACTATACTTCAGCTTTTGATTCTATACCAAGACAACGTCTAATTAACAAGTTAATCAGCGTCAACACTGACAGCTGGATAACCAACTGGCTATGTTCCTACCTCTCTGGAAGGAAACAGTACACTGTATTTGGAGGAAAGTGTTCAGAGTCTTTACTTTCTCATGAAGGTGCACCACAAGGAGCTGTTCTTTCACCTCTTATTTTCTCTTTTTTCTGAATGATCTGCCATCTTCCACAGAAAACACTTTTGTGAAATATGCGGATGATCTCACTGTATGTATGCCTATCTCTTCCTCTTTACATCCCATAGAAATGAATGAGTTTTTGTCTCGTATTGATTGTTGGTCTGTTGGTAATGGTCTCATACTTAATCCGTCTAAATGTCAAGCTGTTAACTTTAGCATGAGACATGAACGGCATTTAAACACCATTTTGAGATCCCATAGTGCTTGTTCCATTGGAGACTCTTTGATAAACACAGTGTCGAAGGTCAAGTATATTGGTGTTACCTTCTCCCCTGATCTCTCTTGGTCTTCTCACGTTTCATTGTTATCAAAGAAGATTTTCCATCTGACTTACTACATAAAGAGATTGCATGGTCTTGGGACTACTCATCATTTACTCTTACAATTTGTTAATTCTTGCATATTACCTATTATTCTTTACTGTTCCCCATTATTCTTTCCCGGGCTTTTGAGAAAAGACTTTGCTGTATTGCAGAGAGTGCTGAAGGCAGTTAGCAAGGTGTGTGGTGAATCCTTCGAGGTCATAATCAATATGGTTGTGGATAGACATCTAAAGTCATGCAAACTCCTGGCAGGTGTTATTTTATTAGATACTAATCATCCAATTCACTCTTATCTTTCTCCTTGTATATCTTCTGGTAGAACGAGATGTAATTACATTAAAATCCATGCACGCAGGCAAAAGTATAAAAGTTCTATAATACCTTATCTAGCAAATATACTCTGTGACGAACAGGTTGTTATAGTTAACCTAGTCAATAACCTGTATTCTTAAGATGTCTCTAATTTGGAAAGTTGTACAGTTTTTCAGATTTTTTAAATCTTTTTTTGTCTTTGTTTCTGTATTTTTTTGTGTGTATGAAACTTGTTGAAATACCCTGTACTGAGAATTCTATATTGTACCAAAATATAATATTGAATAAAGCTAATAATAATAATAAGTCATTAAGTGAAGAAAAAATCAATAATTATTTCACTTTTTTTGTTCCCAATTTTATTCATCATGATCTGAAGATTTTTGTTGTTGTTATCTTAGTATCAGAAGGGGTTTTGTGGAGATTGTAGTAATTTCAATAGTTGAGATCATGAGTCAATTGAAGCTAGACCACTACCATGGGAAACCTGGAAGCACCAAACGGCCGTTTCGTCATATTGTGGGACTCCTCAGCAGTGCTCATCCACGACCCCGCCTCACGGGATTCCAACCCACGAACTGTCAGTCTCGCGCGCGAGCGCTTAACCACTAGACCACTGGGCTAGTCGGCATCCAGCGGTGTTAATGTCTAACTTCAACTAATCCACGAAATTGAGCGACACATCAACCACTGTCATTAGTGAGTTACTGGCGCGAGACTGATAGGTCTTGGGTTCGAATCCCGCTAGGCGCGGTCGTGGATGCGCACTGCTGAGTAGTCCCACAATAGGACGAAACGGCCGTTTGGTGCTTCCAGGTTCCCATGGTAGTGGTCTAGCTTCAATTGACTCATGATCTCAGCTACTGAAATTGTTATCTTACTTAATCTTATTACATTTTTTTGATGGTTAATATGTATTTCATTTATGAAATTTTATTTTGGAATATAAATTTCTTAATTGAAAGAAAACAAATTGATTTAATATTATTAATAAATTTTTCCATCAGACTAATATTTTAAAAAAATGCCCTTTGTTAAAAAAATTGATTATGATCAAATTTTATCATTTCATTATGATAATAATCTTATGAGGAATTGAATTTTAAACTTTGTCTGCAGACAAATTATATCTATCATCTAACGATCATTGGTTTGTATTAGTTAGCAAAATTTACTTACTTACTTACTTACGCCTGTTACTCACAATGGAGCATAGGCCGTCGATCGGCATTCTCCAACTCACTCTGTCCTCGGCCTTCCTTTCTAGTTCTATCCAATTCTTGTTCATTCTTATCATGTCTGTCTACATTTCTCCGTCTGATGTGTTTTTTGGTCCTCCACTTCTCCTTTGACCTTGGGAATTCTAAGTAAGGGCTTACCTTGTGATGCAGTTGGGTGCTTTACTCAATATGTGTTCTATCCACTTCCAACGTTTCTTCCTGATTTTCCCCTCCTTTGGGATTTGGTTTGTTTTCTCCCACAGTAGGTTGTTGCTGATTGTGTTTAACTAACGAATTCGAAGTATCTTGCTCAGACAAATGTCAATAAGCGTTTGTATCTTCTGGATAATGGCCTTCGTAATTCACCAAGTTTCCACACCATACAGTAGAACTGTTTTGACATTTGTATTGAAAATTCTGACCTTGGTGTTGACTGACAGATAGTTGTTTTGAGTTGCAGATTTTCTTCAATTGTAGATATGCTACTCTTGCTTTTCCGATCTATGCCTTCACATGTGCATCAGATCCACCGTGTTCATCAATGATACTGCCCAGATATGTTTAGAACTTTACATCTTCCAAATCTTCTCCATCAAGTGTGATTTCATTGGTGCATGCTGATTTATATCGGAGAACCTTGTTTTTTCCCTTTGTGCATTCTGAGGTCTACTAATGCTGATGCTGCTGATACACTAGTCGTCTTCTTCTGATGCACGGAGCCCCGCTGAGGCTACTGCCAGCCCCAAATGCGGATAAAGGAAGAGGGTTACATATGAGGTTGGTGACCCCATCCCGTACAAAACTGAATCGCTAATAAAACGCTAACCAGAAAAAATAATTCAAATCATTTATACTCTGCTCTGAAAGCTAGAAGGTCTTCATTTTGAAGAGTTATGAAGTCTCATGATGAAAGCCGAGTTCCTTCGGAAATCACTAGACTGATGCCCCTTCTGACAACCATAGCAACCATTAATTTATGTAATTTAGCGAAATGTAGTAGTAAATAAAAATTAAGCACTCAACGTCAGTTTAGAATAGATAGAAGCCTAGATGACCTATGTTAGTCCTGGCAATGATGGTTTCTCTGTTGATTTGACTATTTTTTAATACAATGAGAGATGGAGTTTCAATCATGTGTTCAGTAGACGTATTTCATTTGATGATTATTTAATGGGAAAGTTGATAGTCAAATGAAAAGTAATTTGTTTTTAGCTTGTGAACATTTTTAAATTGCCCTCGTAAATTCACATGCATCAAATTTAAACTTAGCAACAAGAAGATCAGTCGAAGATTTTCTGTTAGTTATCGTCTTACTTCATATTTGAAAGCAAGTTAGTAGAAGTGATGCAGAGAAATTGAAGAGTTTTAAAATAACTACTAATTCAAAATCAAAATAATATTACTTTGTAGTGAAATGTAACGTTTACTGAAGAGAACCGCTATCTTCTGTCTTTAGTGGATACTTTGATTATATTTAATTAGTTTCATGAAATTGTACCGAAAATGTTCAGACAGTCTACTATGATGAGACTGTTTTAATGATTGGTTCTATTCAATAGCTTTGTTATATGTACGAAAAGATGATTATTATAAACTATATAAACCTAGACAGATCTATATAAGATTTCACCATAAAGAAATACTTTGTTGCTCAGTTCTTTACAGACTTTTATTTGTACCAGAAAGGGCTTTTTGGAGATTGCAGCAATTTCAATAATTAAGGTCATGAGTCAATTATTTATTATTATTATTATTATTATTATTATTATTATTATTATAAGCTTTACTCAATATTGGGCTTTTTGTAACTTTGACAACGAAAGGTTGTACACTTTTTAGAAACGCAGCAGAATAGGCTATGCGATTAACAGACATAATGATATATTAAAACAAACAAAAATAGATAACTTGTTGAAATATTTAGATGGCAGGAACAGCTAGCCCAGATGCTCAAGCAGGCCGCCACTTCAGATTGAAGCTAGACCACTACAATTGAAAACCTGGAAACACTAGACGGCTGTTTCATCCTATTGTGGGACTCCTCAGCAGTACACATCCACGACCCCGCCTCGCAGGATTCGGACCCAGGACCTATCAGGCTCGAGCGCGTGCAAATATAAATATTGTTTTAAAATTTAATTCTGTAAAACTTTATTAGACTGTTATGAAAGATACTACAACCAAAGGAAATATAAATATTCACCCCCTTAATACTTTCTGTTCACTTCAGATGAGATTCATCTAAAAGTTGAGATAAATCACTTATTTAATGAGGCCAAAGCCTACATAACTGTAACGGAATTAGAAGATTATGATTTATCAGAAGAATGAAATTTCAAAGGATTTCCAAATAAATGATGATTATTTATAAGTGTGTATATCTTTTTGTTAAAGATGTTAAAAACTGTAAATGTTCGATCTTTATTAGAATATATGCACCTTGAGCAGATTGCCTTGTTATTGTAATTTGATCGCAAGACCTAATAGATATTAGCAATAGAATCTAAGACAAGTGTTTTGTTTGTTTTAAGATTTGTCAGTTGAATATTTATGTTCACACGAAAGGTACTGGATACCATCACTGGCTATCGTTCCCAAACTCTGATGAACTGGAAAGTTTATTTACATGATATAATTGTAAGCCTTATCATTATTTTCATTAGCCCTATGTACTATCCTTTACTTTGTCATGATCTTAATACTCCCTTATTATTATTATGATGATGATGTAAACTGTTTCTGACGAGTGTTTGTCTGTTTGCCCATTTTATATTCTTTAAGTAGTCGATCATCTTTCCTACTTCTATTCTATAGGTTATTCCTATACCTATAAATGACGAAATCCAATGGCAGAATTTGTTTTAGTATAGATTATCTAAGAGATTATATAATATTCATAGATTTTAAACCTCAAAATGATTGTAGTATCAGTTGCTATGTTAAGTCCACATAACTTATTGTAGCTAACAAACAGGCTAATTTATTCATTCTTCTTGAGTTATATTTTGACCTCGGTAATTATTCGTTTATTAATTTCAACTGTTTTTATATGATTGTATATGTGTTGATTGCTTATCCCACTCATTACATGGCTGTAACTTATTCTTATTCTGACTATAAATATTGAGTAGCGCCTAATTAAACTGAGTTGGTTCACATATCTTCTCCACTGAGCACTCTCTTTTCGTTTCATTTCTCTTATGGTTTGTTTGGATCAACGATTGTATGAAATATATGTACTCAAAGTCCATTTTCGTTATTCACTAACGCCAGTTAAGTCGATAATTGTATACGAAGATTGGCGACATGTATAGTTCGACAATAATCATTCGATAACACGTAGCAAACTAACTACATGAAGTCAGATTTCGGGCCACTAACAAAACACAATTGAAAACTTGGAAACAATGGAAAGATGTTTTCTACCAATATGTGACTCATCGTCAGTGTACATCTACTACCACACATATGAGAATTGAACCTAAGACCTACTATTCCGCTTTCAAATACTTAACCTATAAACTACTGAACTAGCAGCCAACGGGCATGAATGTTTCGTTCTAATATACAATGATTGTCCAGTACATACTAGTTTCCAATGGTGATTAAACTAAGATCAGTTTAAAATTCATAATCTATCTTCAATTTACTTAAGTGACGGTACATTAATCAAATAAATGAAGCCGAAATTTTCACTAGACTTTACAAAATTTACTTGTAAATCTACTCAAGTACTTAAAGAAATACATATCCTCCGGCAAACTCTTTAACTTTAATATAAATCGGTATCATTCATGAAAAAAATGCCTTCAATACGTGGTTAATTCAGTTAAAAGATGATTGAAATATAAAATTCTTATGATAAAATTATGATCAAAGAGAATCAATTATAGATATTACATTATCTTATTTAGTGGAAAATATCTAAAGTGTTATAGAAATAACCATCCACGCTAAATGGTTCGTCAATTTTTAATTAAAATGTAACAGTAATAATATCAATAGATGAGATCATGAGACAATTAAAGCTAGATCAACATTGAAAATCCCGAAGCATTGGATGGCCATTTCATCCTATTGTGTGACTCCTAACCAGTGCACATCAACGATCGCGCCTTACGAGATTCTAACCCAGGACATATCAGTCTCGAGCGCAAACGCTTAATCTTTAGACCACTGAGCTGGCCGGCATCATAAGGTGTTAATGTCCAACTTCAAATAATCCACGAAATTGAGCGACACATCTATCATTGTCATCAGTGAGCTACTATTATCTCATAACAGACCCAGTTGAACTCTACTGACCACTGCTTCTCACTAAAACTCTAGGAAATACCTCTTGAAGCCAGTCACTATTGAGCATTTACTGATTAGTATCAAAATGGGTTTTTGTAGATATTATAGTAATTTTAATGGTTGAGATCATTAGTCAGTTGAAGCTAGACCACCATGGAAAACCTGGAACCACTAGACGGCCGTTTCATTCTAGTATGGGATTCCTCACCAGTGATCATCAACCATCTCACACATAAGACTCGAATCCAGGCCCCTCGGTCTCACGCGTGAACATTTACCCTATAGACGGCTCAGTCGGCATGTGACAGTGTTATTGCTTAACTTTAATCAATTCATGATCTTCCGAAACCTTACATCCATTTTTATAAGGTGGATAACTTCAATTTTAATACAGGTATATTATCCTAAATTTGTAGTCCCAACCCAGAAATTTTATTAATTTCAAGTTATTGATCTTAAACTTGTCAAAATAAATTTATGATATTTTGATTAAACACTTTACCAATTCAGGACTGTTCTCTATTGTTAAAGAAAACATGTCTAATCCCTTATATTATTTGTTATTTATCCGTCCTAATTTTATGCTCACTAGTGACTGGCTTCAAGAGGTATATCCTGGAGTTCTAGTGAGAAGTAATGACCAATGGAGCTCAACCAGGTCTGTTGTGAGATAGTAACTCACTGAAGACAATGGTGGATGTGTCGCTCAATTTCATGGATTATTTGGAGTTAGACATTAACGGCGTTGGATGCCGGCTCAGTGGTCTAGTGGTTAAGTGCTAGCGCGCGAAATCAGTAGGTCCTGTGTTGGAACCTCGCAGAGGGCGGGGTCGTGGATGAGCACTGCTGAGGAGTCCCACAATAGGACAAAATGGCCATCCAGTTCTTCCAAGTTTTCCATGGTGGCCTAGCTTCTATTGACTCATGATCTTAACCATTGAAATTATTGTTTTCACTTATTTGTTTATTATTCATCAGTTTGATATTCATTAAGTAGATAATTATCACCTAAACTTCAATAGATCACACTAACCTTGTTTTATGTTTCCTTTGGAAACTGTTTACAATTTATATTCACCATATGAAACATAATGGTGACTTTTGATTATTTTTTTAAATTCATCAAATATTCGTATTGAGACATTAAAAAGACAAGTTGATAGAAGAAATATTGCTTTTCAATTAGTTCTTCTTTAAGGTTCTACACAAATATATAGCAACTCGACATAGGCGAAATGCCTTAGAAGGTACACACAATGAGGCAGGATTATGTCTTACTTTTTTTATCCCGTGAATAGTGACTTCACCAAATAAGTATAAAGTGCTTAGTTCCACTCCTAGTATGGGACTTCTCAGCAGTGCGCATCCACTAGGACGAAACGGCCGTCCAGTGCTTCCAGGTTTTCCATGGTGGTCTAGCTTCAATTGACTTATGATTTCAATCAAAAACTTAATCTCCACAACCCCCAAAACTGATGATGATCAATTATTTGATAATAAATAATTAAGAATTACAATGAATATTTAATGAAGTACTTCAAAGAAGAAAGTATTTAAACTAACTACAATATTCAAAAGAATTACTTATTCAATTATGAAGTAAAAAGGTTTATTGTAACAGTAACTGATTATATAATAATAATAACCAGCAATGAAATCTTAATAATAACAATAATAGAAAGCACATATTAACAATGGTTTCGCAAGAAAACAAAGATGGTATACTCAATTTGAAGGGGGAAAAAAGGGACATCTTTTAAAAAATCACTACTAAGAAACATTTTAGGATAAAATGAATCCGTGTAAGTTTATGTGATACAAATTATTAAACTAGTCTGGTTTATGTAAGAACTGAATAAAAACAAACTTAAATGAAGTAATTAACTATATGGAATATTCTTAGACTTTCAAGAGTATATGGAAGTATTCATTTCCTACTATTGAAATTCTGGATTGAAATTTCATTATTCTTTGTTCCTTATATACATCACTATGATATATAATAATATGTTTTAATGTTTTTGAATTGGGTTTAACAGCGTTGTTCAAGATACGGGTTTTGTATTATTTGGGACTTGTGAGCTAGACGTACATGTTGGCAGTGAAACTCTATACCTAATAATTTAAACGACAACATTTTATCCACTATAGTGAATACAGTAGGAAATCTAACACTATTTCTAGTAAACATGATAGATGCGCTAGTGGAGAAGACGTAGTGGCTGGCCCTATATCGAGCCCATATAGCTTTTTCTAGCTTCCAGACAGACGAATTTATTCATTCTTCTTGAGTCAAATTTTGATCTTAATAATTATTAGCTTAAGCACCTTGACTTTTTGTATAAGCGTGTGTGTGTGAGTGACAACTCAGTGGTCTAAAGGTTGAGCATCCTAATGCGCGACCAGAGGTCTTGGGTTCGACTCCCGAGTGAGGAGTTAGGGGGTGCTTACTGTTCAGGAGCCTTATACTAGGATGAAACGTTTGTCCAACGCTTCTAGGTTTTCATGGTAGTCTAGCTAAGATTCATTCGGGATTTCAACTGTGCACAGAGTTTATGCCAAAATTCTTCAAAGGTGTCATATGTTAAAACCACATCAACAAAGAAGTATCAGGTGCAGCATAAAACTTGTTTTAAACTGGTTACATTTCAACCGATTCTCATTAAGTGGGATCTAACTGAATAATAAACGTTAGTTACCTAAAAAAGAATATTATAAAATTAACTTTGTAAAGTATAAATAATAAATTGAATTTGTCCTTTTAACCTTTAATCTTAATCCATATACACCATAAGCAAAGATGGATAGTGGTTATCAGTGAAATCCAGGATGCGCGTTTCGTCCTATTCGGAACTCATCAGCTGGATGTACCTGTATCTTAGAGTATGCACACATACCAACAAAAGACTGATCAGTCGCAGTCTTAAATATCAATCGGACGATTCAAGTAAACAACACCAAATGGAATTCATATGCATCATAGATTTTATGATCATGACTACAGTCTAATTGTGTTATTTTGTAGTGGATTTAGAATTATCTGATTGGAGATTATGATTAGAATTTTTATTATATAATTAATAAGGACGTGAATTACTATAATTTTATTTATAATAAATTATCCTTGTATTATAATCGTCCAATTGGCTAATTAGCCGTTGTTAGATGTTTTATGTAACCTAAAATTAGTGTTAATTACCTATTAACCTGTAAGATAGTTTTTCTTGACTTATGACTTAATCATATACATTTATTTTCCTATTTATGTTATTGTAAGTAGTAAGTCTTGCCAATTGAACGCTATATTCGGTTCATAAGCTATTCTTGTAACCCCCAAACTAGAACTACACAGTGACCTGAACACGAGAGAAAAGGTGCAAAATATGCGAGAACCACTTTACTTCAAAGGTTCGTTTTATTACAGAAAATATGAGGTTTTATAGTATTTTAGATGTCCTTGGATTTCTCGAAAATTTTGGAATGCTAATAAACATAGTAGCAGTATAGTAATCAGTCAGTCAGAAACTCTACATGTGGCTTTTCACTTTCTTATTGTTTCTGGCTAATTTCTAGTGAACACTGATGAGATAAAATGCTTCTTAATGTTTCCTGAGCTTTTCTTATCTTTTGCGAGACGTTTTTTGGATCACCCCAACAGTAAGGTTAAATATTCCATCTATTTTATCACATGAATATTGAATTAGGGGTTAATGAGTGACTAGTCGAAAGTCATGTATTTTATAAAAAGAATAAACTAAATGATCAATAAATAGACCTACTAGTTATCACCTCCTGTAATCACGAAGGATCGAGACTAAGAATATGCAATAATTTATGTATCTTTTTTTTGTTATTTAACATTACACCTAATCTAAATTCATAATTGAGCTCGATTCGTTACTTCTTTACTTACCAAATGTCAAAATGGGAATTTTCACTATAATGAAACGTTCTGAGCAAACATTTGCGTTAAAGGTTCTCAAGAAGTATCTGAAGTATAGCTTAAAGCTCAATGAAACAAAGACAAATATTCTGTAATTATCAATTTAGGTGTTGTGGAGATTGTTAAGGTTTTGATTGAAATCATGAGTCAATTGAAGCTAGACCACCATGGAAAACCTGGAAGCGCACTGTTGAGGAGTCCCATGCTAGGACGAAACGACCGTCTAATGCTTCCAGGTTTTCCATGGTGGTCTAGTTTCAATTGACTCATGATTTCAACCTATTCTGTAATTGTTAGATTATAATATATATAACATATATTAGTCAATCGGAACGAAATCGAGTCATTTCATTGCGTATTATGTGTAATTTTAGCTTTACAAAATGTATGATAAAAGATTTAAATGTAGGAGATTTGTAAATTTTACATATAGAATTTAGATTCACTTAGAATGCTATATAAAGTGTAAGCACATCAATTGTCAATGTCAAGTTAGTTTGACTAATGGTTGAATAATAACTGGAGAATTATAAAGAAAGGATTACAATGAATTGTTGATCATTTCATATGGGTATCCATAACTGCATATAGAATTGGATTGGAAAAGAAAAAGCAGCATATCTACAATTGAAGAACATCTGCAACACAAAACAACTGTCTGTCAATCAACACCGAAATCATAATTTTCAATACAAATATCAAGAAAGTTCTACTGAATGGTGTGGAAACCTGGAGAACTACGAAATCCATCATCCAGAAGATACAAGTGTTTATTAACAGGTTTTTCCTCAAAATACTTTAGATCCGTTGGTCAGAATCTATTGGACACTGACAGCCTACTGTGTGAGAGAACACATCAGATCCAAGCGTGGGAAGAAATCGGGAGGAAGCGCACATTGAGGAATACACTGAACTGCGTCACAAGTCAAGCCCTCACATGGAATCCGCAAGGTCAAAGGAGAAGAGGAAGACCGAAGAACATATTACGCCGAGAAATGGAGACAGACATGAGAATTGAATAGAACTAGAAAGGGAGGCTGAGGACAGAGTGGGTTAGAGAATGCTAGTTGGCGGCCTATGCTCCATTGGGAGTTGTAGGCGTAAGTATGTAAGTAGTATATATATTAGTGTACAGCCATGATGGAAAAACTAATTGAGAAGAAGTTTTTTATTACTCGATTCGCTCCTCCTTTATTTCACAAATGTTATAATGGGAATTTTCACTATATACATAATTTATATACCATTTTTCAATGATCTACTTATTTTTCTTTATAGATAACCTATTTAAATGGAAGTAAACCAGTAGCCGCACCATGTGAACGTAATGGTATATGGCGTAAATTTATTCATGCACAATATTTAAATTGTGCTACATTTGAACCATTTAGTTATTTACGTTCAGATACAACAAATATAGAAATGTATATTTATTTAGATGAAATGTTAAATCGTGCACAATGTATTGATTGTTTTCATGGTGAAGTAAAATCTCAATTATCTGGTGCATTAATCACAATACATGGTGCTGATACATTACCAAATATTAATGATAAAAGTATTAATTTAAAACCTGGTACATTAACTGAATTACGTTTATCTATTATAGAGAATATACAAAAAATGCCACCCTATGGTAGATGTTCTATCAATCATCCAATACAATTAAATTTATATGATATGTTATATAATTATTCAGAATATGCATGTCGTGAATTAACTATACAAAATGATATTATACATTATTGTAATTGTTATTCTATTGAATATCCATATAATGAAGATACTAATTATAAACCATGTACTAATTTATTACAATTTATCAATATATCAAATTGTAATCGTAAT
Source organism: Schistosoma haematobium (assembly GCF_000699445.3). NCBI lineage: Eukaryota > Metazoa > Platyhelminthes > Trematoda > Strigeidida > Schistosomatidae > Schistosoma > Schistosoma haematobium. The sequence goes on along the minus strand of NC_067198.1, from coordinate 42,249,241 downwards.
GATTTATTGAAAATCAATAATCATAATACTACTAATAATCATAATAATATAAGTAATATATGTATTCATGAATTAAATAAATTTATAACAAGAATGATGTGTAAACGTACAATTATAGAAAATTATTTACATGGTGAATTACCTAATTGTAAAATACCATGTTCATTTTATTCCTATGAAACAGAACAATCAATATCAACATGGCCAACTAAAAGTTGGCAATTAACATGGTTAAATTCATCATATAATAAAAAATTAGGTTTATTTAATAATACAGAATTTATATTATATCATAAAGCAATTGAATTATTAGATTTAGGTAATGAATTAGATGCTATTAATATATTAGATAAATTAAATGTGTTAGAACGTAAATTATTAGCAATATTAATTAATCGACCTAATTTTGATGTACGTAAAGTTGAAGAAAAAGAAGTGATTTCATTAACGAATTTATTATCACAAACTGGTGGTTTATTTTCTATATGGATTGGTTTATCTATTATATCATTAGGTGAATTAGTTGAAATGTTTATACGATGTTATATAAGAATAAAACATACTACTACTACTACTACTACTAATAATAATAATAATAATAATAATAATAATGGTAGTAATAATACATTACATCATCATCAAAATGATGTAATTCATCAAGAACAATGTTTATGTAAGTGTAACCATCTATTATATAATATAATATTAAATCATTTACATAATAATAATAATAATACAAATGAAATAATCAATACAATTAATAAAATGATAATCACTAATAATTCATTATTATCAATGAAATCAAATGATAATAATCAAGAAAAAATCAATATTAATGAGCAATTAAATATTGAATAAATTCGATTGATCATCTATTGATTACGTGCGCACGCACACACACACAAATATACACACATATACATTCGATTGATATTCTTGATGATATTATCATTGATAATCGATCATTGAATGATATTAAAGTGATTTTGTAAAGATCTATCTTATAATTAATAAGATCAAATACATGAAGAATTACAATCATGATTTATAATTAATAATTAAGATTATAAATTTGATTTAATATTTTCATCATGAATTCATATTATTTATAATGATAAAATGTTATTTAGTCAAATGGATAGATGGACGGATGAATTACGCGCTAAATTTCAAGGTCTATTATCTTGTATCTGATTGGTTCGTTCATAAACTATAGTTACGCCGTATTTTCAATAATAATAATAATAATAATAATAATAATAATAATATTATTATTATTATGTAATGACAAATGATTTATGTAAAAGACAACAAAATGTGTTGTAACCATGTAATTTTATGAACAAAAAAAGGTTTATTGTCTTATTTTCATAAGTTTGTCTCGGTGTTTTTTTTCAATATAAAAGATAATATTCATAAATATTTATTTATTTATTATTGAATGAATGATTGTAAATAAAGATTAAAGCATACACACAGTATACACATATACCAGTAACAGACAGATCAATTGCAGTCTTAAAAACCTCAATGGGAAGATACAAGCCAAACAATACCAAGTGAATTTAAATTCACCACATTGCACAAGCAAGTGGCTATCAGGACTCAGTAGCTGAATGGAAAATGCGATGACGTTTGAAGCGAATGGTACTGGGTTCTAGTCATAGAGTGAACATCAAGTATGAGATACAGGTACGTCCAGCTGACTAGTCCCAAATAGGACGAAACGCGCGTCCTGGATTCCACTGCTAACCACTATCCATCATTGCTTACAAATAGCTTGTGAATTAAGGTAATATCGAGGCATATGCACAGTATGCACATATACCATTAACAGACAGATCAATTGCAGTCTTAAATCTCAATGGGAAGATACAAGCCAAACAATACCAAGTGAAAGTTATAGAAGTTTTGAATTAGTTTTCATCTTAAAGATTATGTAATCAATGGTGAGAAACTCATTGTATAAGATTTTTAAACTGTAGTTATGGGGGTAGGTATTATGTATTCTATGGGTTTCAAAGAGGCTTTATTATTATTAGTAGTAGTGACTTTATTCAATATTATATTTTTGAAATACAAAGTGATGTGAACAGGGAAACAAGAAGCCCTGACAAACTATGAAAGCTATTTTTCGGGACATTATTTCATTTTATGCTAACCTTGTCCCTAATCTATTCTACAGAACATAAGCTTTCGTTCGATGTGTGATTCATTGTCATACCCTTTTCTGTTCCGAAGCTATTGTAATTTAAACATAATATTTTGCACTCTATTTTCTACTCTAATTCCCAGTTTTGGACATAATTGTATTTTTCCTAATTATTGTACGTTTTGGTCGGGTTATTCACTTATTTATTCGTGTTTTTTTTTACACTAATCCGAACTGAATTGATATCAGGTTATCAGGAATAGATCGAGTAGTGTTCCAGTTGTCCTGTCTTCTATCGTTCGCGTGCTTGTCAGCCAATCAGGTGATAGAACAGTTTTCTTCTCTCTACCCCACTTCGAACTCACGCGTACTAGCCTCAAGGTTAGGTCGGTCAGCCTATCGCGCCAAGGTCTTGATCTGGATTAGATAAATAACCTCAGCACCAAAAGTAGATAGACAGACCATGGATATAACACAAAGTATTTCAACAAGTTTCTTTGTCTTACTGCTTGGTTAATCTTGACGATAAATAATGAATGATCGTCAGTTAAAAGTTAACAGTCCAGTCAATTGACATCTAAAAATAATGTATATTCTTTACGTTGTATATTGACAACAATCACAATATCCCTGATTGGGCCTTTTTGTAATTTGTACAACGAAATGTTGTACATTTTTCAGGAATGTACAAAATTATATAACTTGTTGCAATATCTAGATCATAGGAACAAGTAGCTCATATGTTCAAGCAGGACGCCATTAAAGGTTAAAATCGATCTATGATAGTCATCATTACATATTTATATGAAAGGTAATTGAAAACATTTGTTAGAGATGAATACATGCGTAGATGTGTTTTATATGAATGAAAATGGTGATACCTGTAATATATTGCTTGTTTAAGATATTGTTTGATTACAATAAGATGCTTCAGACAACCTCTACATAACTGCATATACAAAGAATATTTGAATTCACTAGGTGTTGTTTTACTTGTATCTTCTCATTGTTATTTAGGACTGCATGTTTGAAGCGAACGGTACTAAGTTCGCGTCCCACAGTGAACATCAACTCTGATATGCAGGTAAATCCAGCTGACGAATCCCGAATAGGAACAAACGCGCGTCCTGTATTTCACTGCTAACCACTATCCACCTTTGCTTCCACAAAGTTTTTGTTTTTCATATTATTGTCTAGACGCATAGTACTAAGTTTCCTGCAGATATGAAGGATATTGGAGCCTGTAGACTGCATATATCCGTAATTGGATCTTCTGAGGCCAAGGAAATCGTTTAGAAACAGGTGTATAAGCTAGTAGGAATGAGATCATGTTACGATACCTTATGAAAACATACTACATTGGCTACATTCAGAATTTTACGTATTTTTTAATCAAACTCAGGTCCTGTCATAGCTACTTTTTTTATTTTTTTATTATCATCAGCTTTATTCAATATTATATTTTTGGTACAATATAGAATTCTCAGTGTAAAGTATTTCGAAAAGTTTCCGTTTCTTTCTTCTTGGTCGGTCCAGGCGATAAATATTGAGTGATCGCCAGTTAGATGTTAGCAGTTCACTAAGTGAACATCTGAATAATGTACATTCTTTTCAACCACAATGTGGTTGATGGCAATATGAATTTTGTATTGTAACATTGAAAACGAAAGGTTGTACACTTTTCAGAAACGCAACAGAATAGGCTATACGATTAATAAACATAGTGATATATTATAACAAACAAAAATATATGACTTGTTGAAATATCTAGTTGGCAGGAACAGGTAGCTCAGATGTTCAAGCAGGCCGCTCTTTATAGATTTTACTTGAAGAATTCACTGAGACTACCCACCTAAAACTCGTTTGTTAAAGGACATCGTCGAAGTCATATTTAACATCGTTCGTTAGTAAAGTTCGCTCAACTTCGATAATTTGTAACCAAGTCCTATTTCTGAACAGACTGGTACCTACTGACGAAGAATAGAAATTTAATAAGCACAAAACAACACTTCACAGAATTATTCATCAATTTTCTTACGCTAAAACTATAATTTCTTAGAAAGCAGTGAAAATATTTAAATTTCAGCATGTGTACCTCTGTCTGATCTAAGTTAGACAACTACTGGAAACTAAGAAGCACTGGACAACACTTTCATCCTGATATAAGAATTTCCAGTAATGCGCATCAGACTGAAAAGGGCAAGTGACTTCAGATCTAGCTGGGAGCGTTTAACGTTTAAACCAGTGAACTGTCATTTTTAATTTCAATCGATTCGCGATATCTACCATTTTCATGCTTGTTAACTACTTCACATCAGATATGAAGGAATTCCACCATCATTCCACCATTTCAAGAACTCAGCGAATAGACCCAAGATAGTATTCATTAGTGAACGTACGTTTATTAATCCAACCGATCATATGACGATAATAAAACAATCCGAATGAATAACATCTAAAACACGCTGAGAGTTGTGAAACAACATTTCTACTTTTACGAATGAAAGGTTAAAAACGAAACTTAATCTCGGTCACTTTTAAAGTTTACAAACATATAATGAAATATAATGTCATTCATTTGAAAAAAGAAGTGAAATGACATGTATAGCAAAGAATATACAATGTTAACTGGAAGAAAAAGATTATCATGAAAGGAAACATTGTGTAAATACAAACGTCTATGCACCTTTCTATATTTCCGAGTAGCCAAGAGAAAATTTGTTGTTGTTAATGTAAAGCTCATATATAACGGTCTCCTAATGGGCAATCACAATTGACGTTAGTGATATTATATATAATCTGAAAATAATAATTACAGAATTCATGCCAGTTTACAGGCATGATCAATCTGATATAAATAGTAACATTAAATGTACAGAACAAACATGTGATAGAAGAAAGTTTTAAGTATACTGGTTCAGTAAGTGTTGAGGTAGTACATGTATTACAGCATAAAGTGACAGCAAGTAAGTGGTTTTACTTAGGGAATGCACTAACAAAAGTGGCTAAACATTTAAATTTCCTATAATATCACTTGTGGAATGAGATACACTTGCAGGTGCTACAACATTCAATGCAGTTTCTGAGGAGCAGTATGCATCGATGCAGTGAGCAAATAATGGGAGTGATTTTATCGTACGGATAGATTGTGGCAAGTTATTCCAGAGTCTAGAAAATTTACAAGTAAACTAATTCATATAAAGAGATGATTTAGAATATGTTTGTTTCACTAGTGCCAAAGAATTACGGATGTCATAATGAGAAGTTTCTGAATATTGAATCGCGTGATTGGATGTAAACGATAGTTTATGAAGTAGTTTGAAGAAAAAGATAAGATTTAGTTTGAGTCTCCTCTGCCCTAAAGGGTCGAGCCCAAGTTTATTACGTCGAGAGTTATAACTTAAGGTACAATCAGCTCCAACAATGCGAAGTATTAATATACCCTTTATGCGCGCACTGCTATGAATAAACGTGAAATATTCTAGAAGAGGTCGAACACAAACTTTGTACATTAGAATACGTGACTCAGTGTGTTATATCCGGTGAAGATTAAACTACAGGTAAATTCCAAGGACTATTCATGGACTAATATTCTATAAATATTCTTATTGTATAACTACTCAACAATTACACTATGGATATTTATATTCCTTTTATGATAAGCTTTATTTTGATCTATAATTTATTATTGTACGATTTACGGTTCTTAAGTTATGTTCAGTTTATTAACTACTGCCTCCCACATTCACAGCCACTTTTTGGGCTTATTTGTGTACAAATATTATTTCCTATTTTATGGTACGTTGCGGTCTGTGTGATTGATATATAAACCAAGTATGCCTGAAATAAACGATCTGCTCTGATTCGGAAGCTGGCATCTTGTTCTGGACTCAAGTGGAAGGGCTCGTAGGACATAGGACCAATAAGGACGCTAAACTGCCCACACCGGTTGAACGTCATTGGTTGGCCTAGTGTGAAGATTCGTATAAGTCGTATTCGGATTGGTAGATAGATCGTGTGATCGAAAAGTCAGACATCCAAGGTCATAACACAGTGTTGTAAAGATTTCGAGTTATGTAACCTATTAGACGTTGAGACTTAGAGGTCTGTTTCAATATCTGTTCTGTAAACGACAAGTCTTGGGAGTATCTAAGTCCTAAGTCTACTACTGTATGTAACCGAGACAATAATTCACCATTTATGGTAATGTCTGGGTTGAGTGATGTATCGCCGAAGCATGTCCATCCACATTTAGCCGTATTAAGCTCCAGTTGCCATTTAAAGCACCACTGTGCTACCTTGTTAAGCTCAATGCTGATGCGATTTTGCATATTTTTCAGCTCATATGGAGAAAATCAATATACTACTTTGAGATCATCTGCATATAGAAGGGGCTTATTCACACAACAACTTTCACAAATATCATTGATAAACATTAAAAAGAGCAAAAGGCCTAAGACACTACCTTGTATTACACCATTTGTAACAGGGACAGCGTTAGACAATGAAGAGTTAATTTTAACTATTTGATGTCGATTGTTGAGAAAGGAATAAAACCAAGCTAGCAAAGGATTTTGAACCACATAAGATGAGAGTTTACCTATAAGAAGTTGGTGGCTAACCATGTCAGAGGCTTTAGAAATGTCCAGATATAGCACTAAGACTAGATATCCATGGCTACGTAGAGAATAGACTATATTAAAGAAGTCAAAATGGCATGTCATGCAAGATCGATTTTTAGGAAATCCCTGTTGAGTATCATTGATAAATTGTTTTTCCCAGCGAGAAAATAGTTGGAAAGTTCATCACTTATAATTTTTTCCATGATCATAGAGATAACTGGAGTAATATTTGTGGGCCGATAATTGTTCATGTCAGTCTTATCTCCAGATTTGTAACGTGGTATGACGTACGCGGTTCTCCAACAGTAAGAGTAAGAACCAGTTTCGACAGAGGGAGTAAACAGCTTTAGAAGAAGAAGAAGAAGAAGCGGAATATCTGGACTACCATATTTGTAGAGAAATGATGAAATCTCGTCTGCTCAATGATCTCTCAAAAGCTTAAGGGTATTTATAACCTTATTAATTTTCATGCATGTGAACGAGACAGATTTAATTGAGTTGCTAATCACGCACATAACTCTCGAAGCGGAGCCACTTATGATTTCTACATGATTCGCAAAAATACTACTGAAAAGGTCGGCCATGGTTTTAGAGTCGTATATAAAAGTGTTATTATGCTGGATGCACGGTATATCAACATTTCGAGTTGCTTTAGTGCGTTTATTAAAAGGAGAGTTAAGTTTTGTACTTTCGAGTTAATATTAAGTGCTAACAGCTCCTCATTAATGGCTTTTAACCTATGTTTCTCTTTAATTTAATTAAAAATTATTGTTATTTGTGCAACTGCTGTGAAGTCGTTTGACTTAAAATAACAATTCTGTAGGCGTCTTAGTTTATTACGATGTTTAGCTGGTATATATAATTCGTAAGGTTTACTAAACCTGTACGTTTTAAGAGGTAAATAGGAATCTAAACAAGAGTTAACGATCAGATAGAATTCGTCGATAGCATCCATGAGACTATTATATGAAAAAAAGTTGTATATATATATATTCTGCTGGCAACAGAAAGTTGAGAAAATCGAAGAGTAGCGAACCGGAACAGAGAGTGTTTGACATGAAAACGAAGGAATAATCAAGTATGAGACATCTGATGGATATTTTGCAAATGAAGTAATAATTAATCTGTTAAATCCCGTCACTATTAAGAGTTTGACGACAATTGTTTGCACTTTCATCGAGTTTACTGAGATCCTAATTTACTGTAAAACATTAAGTTCTATCTAATTCAAATCCATGTCAATTCATGAAATTTCAAACTATGTGTTTGATCCGTTACGCTCTCATTATCTGTATCTTAGAGAACAGACTTATGTATGCAGTCACACGTTTTAAGCAATAACTGATGTTCGCTAGTGCCATTCATATTAAAAAAACAGTAAATGTAATAAAAAAATCGAATAATAAGGATGACTTATTCATTTATTTTGATTGTTTGATTCTTCCCATCCACGATACCGCTCGCGGGTTTAGGTCCGTGACCAGTGAAGCTAATCCTTGTTGGGTAAATATAGGCATCTACATCAGTACAACGGAAGATGATCGCACGACTTCGTGGATTGATCGAAGTTAGACATTGGATGCCGGCCAGCTCAGTGATCTAGAGGTTAAGCATTCGCGCGCAAGACTGAAGGCCCTGGGTTCGAATCCCGGAAAGTGGGGTCGTGGTTGCGCACTGCTGAGGAATCCCACAATAGGACGAAACGATCGTCCAGTGCTTCCAGGTTTTCAATGATAGTGTAACATTACTTAGTTCATGATCTCAATCAAAAACTTAATAGCCCCCACAATCCTATACTGATAATAATCGTATATATCAGAATTGAATATTAATTATACATTATTATAGTAACTTTTATATAAGCAATAACTTTTGTTTTTTCCTTAATTCTCAGTACTTAAATCGAATTACAACTGATGAGAATAAATGAAACTAAAAATCTTACTGTTATAACTTGTGGCCTGTGTGCCATGTTAATGTATAACCTAATGATACCGCCAATTAGAGAACAGTGAATTATCTGTCGGACCAATGACGCCTAAAACTCATGCGAGCAGTCTAGAGTTCTTATCGTTCCTGCTGCCTGCCTAGCCCAGCCAGATAAGTCCAGAACACCAATCTCAACCTCAGCAATATGAATCATTTATTTCAAATATACTGGGTTTATATACCATCCAGACAGACCACATCGTACCATAAAATAGGAAACAACATTCATACAACATTTAACCAAATATGTCTGTGAATGTTGGAGATAGTAATTGATAGACCAGGGACCATTCAAGAATGGTAAACCGTATCATAATAGTCTATAGGTCGAAATAAAGCTGATAATAAGAGGGATATGAATATGTATAGTTTAGTTACTTAACAATCATACGATAAAAATATACGCATAGTATTGGTCCACAAATGGATCCCTAAAGTTACCATTCATTATGCTTGCCGGGACATAACACTTACATAATAAGATAAAAAGTTAATTTACTATATACAAATTCTTACTAATCGTGAACAAGATTTAGGTTAGGGAAAACTAATTTATTGTTTAACTTATCATCATTAGAGTAGAAGAAGTAGAAATGCCTGTTACTCCCAATGGAGCATAGGCCACCAACCAGCATTCTCCAACCCACTCTGTCCTCCACCTTCCTTTCTAGTTCCATCCAATTCTTGTTCATTTTTCTCATGTCTATCTCCATTTCTCGGCGCAATGTGTTCTTTGGTCTTCCTCTTTTCCTTTGGCCTTGAGGATTCCATGTGAGGGCTTGTCTTATGACGCAGTTCGGTGCTTTTCTCAATGTGTGTCCTATCCACTTCCAGCGCTTCTTCCTGATTTCTTCCTCCACTGGGTTCTGGTTTGTTCTCTTCCACAGTACGTTGTTGCTGATAGTGTCCGGCCAATGGACACTATTAGCCATTGGCTAACCAGAAAAAATTATTCAAACCTTTTAACTTATCATCATTACATAATACTATTGTATCATGTAATACATCATACATTAAAACAATTAATTTCATATCATTTATCAATTGTCTTTTATATACATAATTCATAATTCTTCTTTTATTAATTCTAATTCATTTCTATTCACTTGAATTCAATCTTCTTCTTCTATTAGATAATTCCATTTCTGATTTATGTTATATACTACTTATATGTAGTAATATAATCAACTATAAACGATATGACTATTATACAAAAGTACAAAAAAAATTAAAAAATAAAAAAAAAACAACAGTATAATTTATATTTTGTTTCTATGTATAACACTCTCTAGATCATCATTTTAAAATCATGGGTAATAATGAAAAATAATCATTAATCATTATTGAATAAGTAGAATAATGTAAAATGAAGATTCACATTAGGTTTCTTTTTTTTTATATAAAAAAGAAAGGATGATTTATGAATATCAAGTCCTTTATCTTTTGTATGTTTGTTTGTTTGTTTGTTCATTAACGGAATATTTAGAAAAAAGTTTGGAATATACCGAATTTTAGAACAATTCTGATATGATACTCTTCATAAATAATGAAGTTGCATGCAATTATATAGTTGAATTGAATGTATCTATTATAAAAATGGTATGTTTAAAAATTACACTTGGAAATATATAAGAATCGATTATAAATATCTTGAAGTGACAAGTTACTTACTTAATTACTTACTCCTGTTATCCTGAATGGAGCATTGATCGCTGATCAGCATTCTTCAACTCACTCCGTTATTGATCTTCCTTTCTAATTCTATCCAATTGTTGTTCATTCTTTTTATGTCTGTCTCGATTTCTCGGTGTAATGTGTTCTTTGATCTTCCACTTCTCCTTTGACCTTGAGGATTCCAAGCCATGACTTGTGTTGTGACGTAGTTCAGTGTTTTTCTATATTTATATCCTATCCAGTTACAAGTATAAACCATTTTTAATGTTATTCCAATGGTTTAGAAACTAAGCATTCGTATGAGTGAACGTAGATCTTGAATATCATTCCTGGACATTAGGTTGTGAAGAAGCACCGTTCAGTAATCAAATACTACAATGAAATAAATGTTCAGTGCTTTTAGATTTGAAATGATTATTTAATTTATATCGGTTTTTGTGATTTCAATGAAATATAACAATGTCTATTATCCCATATAGACTATAACATAATACTTTGATTCACACAAATGATCAGAATTATTACATGGCGAGACTCTAAGTTGTGGACGAGCTAATCAGAGGCATTTTAGAGATTTCAAGGTTACGGCGCCAACTTCAGTGCTTAATGCTAACGTACGATCGGTTCACAGGGATTTTTGTACAAAATGTGATAATTAAGTGGCTATCACAAATAAAACAGAGGGACTATAATTTGTGAACGAATCAATCAGGTATAAGATAATATATCTCGGTTTTTAACGCATTAGAGCTGATGTCAGTTCGTGATGAAAACTAAGGCAAATTACGACAAGTATTGTGAACTGCATAATAAAAGCACCAGTAACACTGGCTGCAGCCAGGTACTACAATATATACGGATGATTGGAGAGCGTACAGACTCCTACATAGGCTCGGTTATGTGCACGTGTCGTTATCCACAAGTAGCATTTTGTGCACTCAACAACTGGGGTGCACATAAACAATATTGAAGCTATGTGATCGATGCTGAAAGTTTTTGAGACTTTATCATGAATCTAGAGGCCGACTATTCTGTAGTTGTATGGGTGATTTCCTCTACTGCATGCATGACGATTTTAGAACCTCTGAACCTCTTTCTAACCTTGACAAGTTTTTGAACCACGTATAAGAAGTGTATCCACTTTATTTCCTTGGTTTTGTATAATATATTTTTACTCTATAATGACTGTTTGCTGACTGGCTAATATTTCTCAAGGTCGCTTAAGATTCTTCCAAAGGTCGTCCATAAATTAGAGTCTCATCTTATTACATAAATGAATGAATGGTTTTGTTTCAAAATTGAATCATTTCCAACAAATCAACCCTTCAATTCCAAATACGAAAATCTTTTGATATTGTTATATATACATTAAAATAAGCAGTACAAATAACTGTATACAAGATGATAAGGATGAGAACTATTTAAACATGTCTATTTATTCTCTGAAGAAGTGGCACTGGTGAGGAGTTCTATAATAGGACGAAACAGTCATCCACTGCTTCCAGGTTTTCCATGGTCACCTCGCTTCAACTGACTCATGAATTCAAGTATTAATTTACTATCATATCCATAAAACCTCTCTATGATTAGTGATTTTGTAGACAATATTCAATGTTAATATCTTTCAAGATTGCGTAGTCAAAATATGAAAAATTATTTATTACATAGAAAAAATTTATTTAATTAATATCAGAAGGGGTTTTGTGGAGATTGTAGTAATTTAAACAGTTGAGATCATGAGTCAATAGGACGAAACGGCCATCCAGTGCTTCCAGGTTTTCCATGGTGGTCTAGCTTCAATTGACTCATGATCTCAACTGTTTAAATTACTACAATCTCCACAAAACTCCTTCTGATAATAATCAACATATGCTCACTAGTGAGTGGCTTCAAGACATATATCCTGGAGTTTTAGTGAGAAGCAGTGATCAGTGGAGTTCAACCGGGTCCGTTGTGAGGTAGTAACTCACTGATCACAATGGTGGACTGTGACGCAATTTCATGGATTAGTTGAAGTTAGACATTAACACCGCTGGATGCCGGCTCAGTGGTCTAGAGGTTAAGCGCCTGATGCGAGACCGGTAAGTCCTGGTTTCGAGTCCCGCGAGGCGGGGTCGTGGATGTGCACTGCTGAGGAGTCTCACAATAGGACGAAACGACCGTCCAGTGCTTCCAGGTTTTCCGTGATGATCTAGCTTCAATTGAATCATGATCTCAACTGTTTAAATTACTTAATTAACACTTGAAAATTTTAATTTCAAATATAATAGCTGAAATGATTGTATGTTTGAAACACTAGCATTACAAACAAATGTACGAACAGGTTATCATCATATTTCATATTATTACACTCAATATTCATTATTGCCTATGGGTAAATTGATTTACTCAATACATGTTTGAAGTGATATGCGATTGTATATGTATTAAAGAACAAATCCTATGCCCCTCTATTCATTAAAATAATCTTTACATTAAATTAATGATAAACATTGTGAATAGAGGGGATTATCATAAACTGATATATTTTGGCTACTCATCTATAATACCAAATGAATGAGCTCACTGAAGTATTTTAGTGAATGAGAATGCAGATGTGAATAGCTAATTTATTGTTTATTGCATAATTACACAGTAGTATAGTAAAATGTGAAAGTCATACATCAAATATATCAATTGTATATCTTCTGTCAATTGTCCTTTACATCCTTCATGAATTTTCTAATTCTGATTTTATTCTGATCTCTTACTGCTTTCCTTTTCTTTTCTCTTTGTTCCACTCGACAAGCCATTCACTCCTGTTTGGTGGCACATACTACTTATGTCGACAGACATAAGTAGCATGTACCGCAGTATGACTATTTAAATATATTTTTTCTTTCACATTACCACTCAACATTATAATCATATAAACTTAATTTTCCTATCTTTTGAATAATAAATTCATGAAAGTATTTAGTTATTACATTGTTTCAGTCAAAACCTACAGTGACTTGTTTATTTAGAGAGCCAATTAGATGTATCAAAAGGTCGATCGATCGACCCAAATGTCTAGTACTGATCATTGGAGCCAATAGGTCAATTTCCTAAGGATAGACTGGTATGTATATCTGAATGAGTATTTGTGCATTTTATTCTGTAGTCCAATGCAATTGCCTCCTCACTCTTGTGTTCACTCTCTCTAGTAGTCAGTTGGGGAGTTAGCGCATAGCATACCATATAGCACTATCAGATTTCGAACACTGTATGTCACAACACATATATATGAAAATGTTTATGAACTTATATATGAAATATAATACTCCTTCAGAAGTATGATTTTTTCCCGAAGATTTCGACAGCTGTGAAGTTGAAGAATTGGTTGGATAAATTGTAAAATTACCAAAAAAAAGACAACATTATTCACAGTGGTTCAGTAGGTTAAGAGTTCACGAGCGAGACTGAAGGCCCTGGGTTGGAATCCCGCAAGCGGGATCGCGGATGCGCACTGTTGAGGAGTCTCACAATAAGACGAACCGGCCCTCCAGTGCTTCCAGGTTTCTAACGTTGGTCTAACATCAATCGGTTAATGCTCTCAATCAAAAAAGTTTTGTATTGTTTCAACTGTCAACGACTTAACATTATCACTTGTTAGACATTTTGTTTTCAATCAAATATGAATATCATAGAATACAGTTTAAATATAATTTAACTTCATTAACTCTGAAGAAAATGATCAGAAATAAAAGACTGTTCTTGTTTTATTCTCTGATTATATAGTTTACTTCCTGATTATATTGTTGAATTTTCTTTCCAGATTTCTAACATCTCTCAAACAATCGAATAACAGTAGTACATTTAAACTGTAACGTATACACATTTACCGGTATGAAGAGATTTGTCCATTTTGATGTAATTTTGTTTTCTAAGCTAGATGATTTAATCATGGAGCTTTCATCTACTTAAGCTACAAATCTTCTTCAACATTTTACGATTTATCAATAAATTTATGGAATATTTTTTGTACTGACTATATTATATCAAGATAATGAAGATCAGATAGAGAGAAATTAGGAAAAGACAATCGAAATGGATAGGACATACATTACACAAATCATCAAACTGCATCATGAGGCAAGCGTTAACTTGGAATCGTGAAATGAAACGGAAAAGAGGAAGACCAAAGAACACATTACGTCGGGAAATGTAATCAAATATGAAAAGGATGAATAAGAAGTGGAAAGAGCTGGAAAGGATTGGCCAGGACAGGGTTGGATGGCATACGCTGGTGAGTGGCCTATGCTCCTTCACGAGGAGTAACAGGCATAAGTAAGTTTATTAATATTTCAAAAATTAGATCATTGATAATATCGAAACTGTAGACAATTCAACAATGATATTTTTAGAAAAAATACATTTTCACCTCATGCAATGGTAGCATAAACAATACATAAATTGTGTAATAGCGTGACCTAGTTTTTTTTGCTAAACATAAATTTGTAACAAACTTCTATTCCTGTATTCGAGTCTACTTTTAATGGTGATTTTGTTGTAATTCAGTGTGAAATATTTTTTTCTCAAACAACATATTGATCATATTAGATTAATATCAGAAGGGGTTTATACTGTGTGAATAATATGTTAATTTTAATCGTTGAAAACATGAATCCATTGAAGCAAGACTATCATGGAAAATCTGGAAGCACTGAACATCCGTTTCGTCCTAGTATGGGACTCCTCAGCAGTGCGCATGATTTAAATCTAGCAAAATTCTCAAATCTCCACAAACCCCTTCTGATAATAATCATCTACTCACTAGTGGCTGACTTCAGGAGATACTCCTGGAGTTCTAGTGAGAAGCCGTTATCACTGGAGTTGAACCAGGTCTGTTGTGAGATATAAGCTCACTGAAGACAATGGTGTACGGTGGCGCAATTTCGTGGATTAGTTGAAGTTATATATTAACACCATTGGATGCCGGCCAGCTTAGTGGTCTAATGGTTAACCACCTGGCGCGAGACTGATAGGTCCTGAGTTGAAATCTCGCGGGGTGCAGAATCGTGGATGCGCACTGCTGAGGTGCCCCATACTACGACGAAATGGCCTTCCACTGCTTCCAGATTTTCCATGGTGGTCTAGCTTTAATTGACTGATGATTTCAATTTTGTTCCAATAAATTTGTAAACTATAATGAATAAAGAGTTAATGGATTTAATGAAATCCATAACTTTGCCATGTATGGTTATTATATATGACCTATTTTTAATGAATATATTTTAAATTATTAAATAATATTTATCCGTCAACAATATTAACTAGATTATATGAACTCAAAGATACAATAATAACAAATGAATTATGTTAATTATTACTATTTTATTATCAAAAAGGGAGGTTGTGTAATGATTTTAGTAATTTACTGGTTAAATTTATGAGTTAATTAAAGCTAGACCACCATAGAAAACTTTGAAGCATTGGGTGACCGTTTCACACTTGTATAGGACTCCTCAGAGGTACTTCCAGATTTTCTATGATGGTCTAGGTTTAATCAACTCATCCATTCAATTATTATATTACTATTTCAATCAATCAATTCAGTTCAGATAGCCCCCAAATAACCTAGTACGACCTAGGGTGGGGGGAGTCCTCTCTCCCTCTTCAAATTCTCTCACATGGCTACGTGTATACAGCCACTACCAGGGAAGTACTACTCACTGCCTTATCGCGTCATTGCCGTTATTTACGAAATTGATAGGAAGAGAAACTAATATCCGGCTCTTTAACAGGGTTAGTGGATATTGAAGAGCCACCTAAGAGAGTTGGAAAACCCTGATTCCAAACCAACAAAACATATGGGTTCCAGAATCTTAAAGGAACAAATGGCTTATGAACCAGTTGTTGGTCATCGGTTAACATGCTTCTGAATCGCTTAACGTCACTCCACTAACTTGTGGATCAGACTTTTATGTAAAATGCTCCGGGTGTAACCCCATTTTAAAAAAAAAAACCCACCTAATTAAGTTTGGGCATCCGGGCAATATCATAACCCACATACAAATCAAATAACTTATATATAAAACGCATGTGTATTCGTTCCCCCTTCGTACCAATATTTTTGTGTTCAATTATATAAATAAATGAATATTTGACCTTGAGCAGTTATTACCTGTAATAAAAATAGAATAAATCAAATTGATTTTAATTAGAAAACCTGTTAACATGTTTTTTATTTAGTTATTTTCGAATCATTTGGAAACTATTTCTAAGCTAAAAGAACTCACTTCATTAAAAGCTAATGGAAATATAAACTTTAAAAAACTAAATTAGGTCATAAATTCATCTATATAAAATAAATTATCATTAATTAAATAATTATAATCTCTGAATTATGATTTTGATGGAGTTTTGTTCTCTGAGCTGGATGGTTTGATTGTGGAGCTTTCATCGTTCTTCTGAACGACATCATCAGCACAAACTTCAGATAGATGTGAAATGTTCGAATTTATCCATATGCGTTTCACAGCTTGTTCTGTACAACTTGACGTTGATTGGTTCTTATTGACCTTAAATTTGTCATTGTTTACTTCATTGTTTTGGTTGTGTTTCCCATTGGAGTGTCCGCAGTTGTCCACGTGTATTGATATAAGTGAAGAAGTATCATGGCGTTTGACTGCTAATTGATGTTCATGTAGGCGAAGGTGAAGGGGGAGTCCGCTTTGTCCGTTGTACTGTTTTTCGTAGTTGGCACAATTTATTTTGTAGATGATGTTTGATTTGTCTTCCTTTGTTATTTCATTCTTTGGTTTGCATAGGATTGATTGTAGTGATTTTGTCGGTTTGTGTGCCACACCTATCCCGAAGGTTTTTAGCAGTCTCGTTGCGGTTTCTGACATGCCACCACCATCTCAATCTCTGAACTAATTCTATTATTATGAAAACATATTTAGTAGCCTAATATCTAACTCCAATTTAGTTTGTATACTGATTGTCATTTAAATATACATGTCGGTTATCATAGACTTAAATCGTGTTGGTGAATAATGGAATTCAATAAGTCAAATACAAGAATGAATGTTTTGAATACATATATTTTGTATACTCATTGATATGGATGGATAATCAGAGGGACAAAGCAAAGAGAAGGGATTGAAGCAAAATGATACGCAATGGGTGAAGGCATGTAAGCTAACTCTAGTTTAATCAAGCGTTGACCATTATTTATAGCTAGATGAAAATAAGTTGGTTTGAACAATTTTTTCTGGTTAGCGTTTTTTTAGCGAGTCAGTTTTCTAAGTGAGTGAGTCGCTAATCCCATGCCCAACCCTCCTCCTTTATTCGGGCATGGGACCGGCAGTAGCCCAAGAGGGGCTCCAGGCGGAGTTAGATAAAAATAGGTTACAGACATGTAATGAATAGGATAAGAAGTATACACACAATGTGCTCATATAAAAACAGCCAAGGTTGATAATTGAATAATTAACAAGGTCAAAATGGATGAATTGGCCTATCTAGGAGCTAGAGTAAGTTATATGGGTTTAACATAGTAACTGATACTACACACAATTGTATGAATGAAGGATATTCTTTTCAATGAAATTCTCATCAAGGACTCTACAGTTATCTCATATCCAAATTAATCATCCATAAAAATGGTCAGGTTCAAGGCAGAGTACATCATTTAAAACTTGTTACATGTGTATTAAGGATTGTTGTTTGTCATATAAAATGAAAACCGTGAACAAAAATCCTCAATGTATACTCTTAAAATTCATAGGCAGTGCATCTAGGGTAATGCTAAGACTAAAGTTACAAAGATCAATCCAAAGAAATTTTAATGCAGGTAAACTATAATTTATGTTTTCCACACGTTCAATGATCACTGCGAGGTTGAAAAATAAAGTGCCTATACTAGCCACTTACATCTTTCTGTGTCTATCAACTGGACTGCGCCTGTGAAGCAATTTATATTTGCAGATGTTCCAGGAATTAGTATATTCAAGTTCGTGGGCACCTCCTAGTGTGGTTAAGTAAAGGTGTAGTTAAAACTGTTAACAACTCCATTTCAGTTCATTTAATTCAAACGGGAGATACAGTCAACATAGAGCAATCTTTCAGACTAAGAATCCTGTAGACGGCTGAAGCAATTGCTATTCGGATTAAAAATCCAGAGCTTTGCCTCCAAACGAAATATATTCAGCCACTCCTTTTACTCTGGTCAGCTTCGGGTCCAACTAGTTAATAATCAATTTTATGATGTGATGACGTAACTTCATTAATGTTCATTTTTATATCCTTTATTTATCTTATCCACACATTTTACCATTGTTATTATTATTACACTTGTCAACCTTTTTGAGAAATTTATTCAGCATCCACCTCTAACTACTAATTCTTGCTCAGTTCGTATTATTCTACATATTACGTAATTTTTGATTTGTAATTACATTATTCCCTTTCTCTCTCTCTCTCTCTCACTCGATGTTGACCATATTCATTCTGATCATTTATCTCACAATTTCATTTCACTTATATTACTAAGTCGAGGTAACACTTCATATCAATCAGCTCTTGAATTAACGATTTGATTTGATATGATATGACAAACAATTTTTAATGAAGTTCTCTGAGTTGAATGATTTGGTTGTGAAGCTTTCATCGTTCTTCTGAACGATATAATCAGCACAAACTTCCACCTGAGCTACAAATATTCTCCTCCATGACAATAACAATCCTTAATTCACATGTAACAAGTTTTAAATAATGTACTCTGCATTAAACCTGACCACTTTTATGGATTATTAATTTGGATATGATAATTGTAGTGTAGCTGATGAGGAATTCATTGGAAAGAATATATTTCGTTCATATAATTGTGTTTTAAATATTTATAACTTAAATTCACTTGGTATTGTTTGCTTGTATCTTTCTATTAATATTTAAGACTGCAACTGATTAGTGTCTTATTGACGTATTTGCATACTGTGCGTATTGTCTCAATATTGCCTTAAGTTAGAAACATTATGAGCAAAGATGAATAGTGGCTAGAAGTGAAATCCAGGAATCACAGTCCTAAACATCGATAGGAAGATACAAGTAAACAACGCCAAGTGAATTTAAACTTCACCTAATTGCACAAGCAGGTGGCTATCAGGACTCAGTAGCTAAGTGGATAAGGTGACGGTTATTTGAAGTGAACGGTACCGAGTCCGAGTCCTGAAGTGAACATCAACTCTGCAATGCAAATAAATCGAGCTGACGAGTCTCAAATGTGGTGAAACGTACATCCTGTATTCCACTAATAGCCACCATCAATCTTTATTTATAACTTAAGTTGTGAAAATAGTGAGTTAAATTGATAAGATATAAAGAATGCTACTAAAATGTGATGAATTCGTTGAAATGCATAACTTCATTCCCAAATACTATTTGAAAGGTGAAGTTAGTAATACATTAGCAAGAGACTGAAAATAATAATTCATTGTATGGAAAAATTAAGTTTCAACTATTTTCATGATTAAATTCACTTTGTACTGTTTACTTGTATCTTTCCAATGATGTTTAGGACTGCATATGTATATTCCCTGCGGATTGCATCGATATAACCTTAAGTCATAAGCTTTTTAAGTAAAGATGGATAATGGTTAGCAGTGGAATACAGGATGCAAGTTTCACCACATTTCGGACTCGTCAGATGGATGTACCTGCATCTCAGAGGTGATGTTCGCTACGGGTCTCGAACCCAGTACAGTTCACTTCAAACAGCCATCACGTTATCCACTCAGCTACTGAGTCCTGATAGCCATTTGTTTGTGCAGTGGGGTGAAGTTTGAATTCATTTGGTGTTGTTTTACTTGTACCTTTCCATTGTTATTTAGGGCTGCAATTGATCAGTCTCATGTTGACATATGTGCATCTTGTATGGATTGCCTCGATATAGCTTTAAGCCAAAAGCTTCATTTTCATGATTTCTTGGTCGATTTCATTCAGTTGAAGTTTTTTTCCATTATATGGAATATAGATGAGCATTATCAATGTGTATAAATCATATTCATTCTGATTATTATCGATATTATTGTGTAAATACTATATTTTGACACAATTTGTGGAAACGGTAATAAAAATTATTTTTGAACTCTTCATTCAAACTAATAGAGAGTTTCGAAAATCTTATGATTGTTATGACTTAGAGTCCGGCTAGTTACCAGGTTCTTTACCCGCCAATCAAAATACGACTTATTCGCTCTTATACTGTACTAAGCTAATGACGTCCGACCGGTCTGAACAGCCTAGCGTCCTTATTGATCTCTTGCTCGCCTAGCCTTTCCACCTGAATTCAGAACACTAATAACAGCTTCCACCAAGCGAATCACTTATTTCAGGCGTACTGTGTTTATATATTTCAACCAAACAGACCGCAATGTACCATGAAACACGAAACAACATTTATACACTATAAAGCCAAAAAGTGACTGCGAACGTGGGAGACTGTAATCAATAAAGTGAACATAACTTGAGAACAGTCAACCGTACAATAATAATAAGTCGAAACGAAGCTTATAATAAGATGAATATAAATATACACAATCTAAATACTGAATACTTATACCATAAGAATATATAGATAATAGCAATCCATTAATAGGTCTCAGAAGTTACTCGTAATGTAATCTTCACTAGGATATAACAATGATTATTCCAAGAAGTATATTTAATTAAGAATAATTAACCAAAATTCCTGTAAATTATATACCTAGAATGATTTTATTAATTAAACATAGCAGGACATTAAAGACACAACAGACTGTACCCAGATATAATGTTGTGGTATATTACAGGAAATAAGGGTAGATTATTATTATTATTATTATTATTATTATCAGATATTAATTTTCACCAATCATCACAATTCTTAAACTTATGTCTAATTTATAGGCATTGTCTCCTAGAAGACAATCAATAATTTGTTTGTATTCAGGTCTACAGACTTTAGTTGGAAATTGGTGACTAGTCTACGTATTATTATTAACTTTATTCAATATTATATTATTGGTACTATTATATAGAATTCTCAGCATAAATTATTTGAACAAGTTTCCTTTTGTTATTTCATGATCGATCCTGATGATAAATATTGAGTAGTCGCCAATTAGATGTTAGTAGTTCAGGTATTGACATCGAAATAATATAAATTCCTTTCGATCCATATTGCCAGTAACCACGATGTCTCCAATTGGGCATTTTTGTTACTTGTACAACGAAATGTATTAAACATTTTACAAATTCACCTGAATAAGTTATGATGTGTTAAAACAAATGAAAAACAAAATAGATAACTTTTTTGAATGATCTAGATAAGAGGAACATATAGATTAGATATTTAAGGAGACCATTTGAAATCCCAGTTTATTACGTTAATTATGCATTGTAATTAATTAAAACTCCTACAAAGCTTTGAAATTAAGCTCTTCTTGTTCATTAAAACTCATTACTAAAATGTCTCTGAATTCGAACTCATACTACTTTATAACTTAATCAAAGACATTGATACTAAACTGTTTAGGTTGCTATTAAACACTTGCAAAACTGTCATACATTTATTAGTAGCTTATTGATTAGTAATAAGTGATGTATTTATCAAATTACTATTTAAGTTAAAAAAAGTGGAAAACATATAATACATTATATTTCATTCTTTCTCAATAATAAGAATATTATTATTGCTAATACTACTACTACTACTACTACTACTACTACTAATACTAATACTACTAATACTACTACCACTACTACTACTAATAATAATAATGGTAATGATATATTTATTTTTGAGATAGTGGAGAAGATATATAGCTGAGGTGGATGATTTTGATGGAGTTTTGTTCTCTGAGGTGGATGCTTTGGTCGTGGTGCTTTCATCGTTCTTCTGAAGGACTTCTATCTGAAGTTTGTGCTGATTATGTCATTCAGAAGAACGATGAAAGCACCACGACCAAACCATCCATTTCAGAGAATAAAACTCCATCAAAATATTGATTTTTAAATGTAATTTATAAAAAACAAATGAGTAGGAGGGATTTCTTTTTTTTTTTTGAAGCAACAAAGTACATTAACATTTACATAAGAATTTTTTTCTTCATTTTCATCATTTAAAATCTTTTCTCAAAAAAATACTCGTATCTAACTGGGGTAAATTAAAACAAAAGTTGAATGAAAAGAAAAAAAGTAAAATGCTTAAACATTTTGATTACAAAAAAAAGTAATATAATTAAGAAACGTTGTACTAATGTTAGAGGTAAATTGTATGTTTGTAAATATGTATGTGTGTATGTTTGTATTTATGTACTCAGATACAATAGGATTACGTTACTGTATTATGTAATAGATATGTATCTATGTTACATTACAAGTAACATGAAATTCACACAAAAAAATTAGGTAATATATGTATCAGAGAAGGTGTTTTTGTGGAGATTTTAATAATTTAATAGTTGAATTCATGAGTCGATGTAATCTAGACCACTATTGAAAATATGAAAGCATTCGATGGTCGTTTCGTACTAGTACGGGACTCCTAAGCAGTGTGTATCCACGATACCGCATCGCGAGATTCAAACCTAGGACCTAACAGTCTTGCACACGAATGCTTAACCTTTAGACCACTGAGCTGGCTGACATTCAACAGTCTTATTGTCTAACTTCAACTAATCGACGCAATGGAGCCACCGTACACCATTGTCTTCAGTGAGTTACTACCTCAAAACATCCACGATTGAACTCCGCGGATGTTAGTGTGGATTGTTTGAGGTTAGACACTGATACCGTAGATGATCTAGTGATTAAGCGCTCTAGACTGATAGGTCCTGGGTTCGAATCTTACGAGGCGTGGTCGTGGATGCTCACTGCTGAGGAGTTCCATACTAGGACAAAATGGTTGTCCAGTGCTTTCAGGCTTTCCATAGTGGTCTAGCCTGAATTGACTCATGAGTTCAACTTATATATGAATATACCCATAAAATGAGCATACAGTTTCAAACAAATAGAATAAATGTATATTTTCACTAAATTTTAATGGGCTTAAAAGTTAGTGCGTGAGACCGAATATCCTGGATTAAATTTCAACGTGTGAGACTGTAGATGTGCATTTCTGAGGAGTCCCATACTAGGACGAAACGGCCATCCAATGCCTTTATGTTTTCAATGGTTTTCTAGCTTACATTAGCTCATGAATTCAACTGTTGAAATCACCACAGTCTCGACAAACCCGATTTTGATAAAAAGAAAATCGTTTGTTTATGTTATCCAATCCATGCAACGTCAAAGAAACTCTTGATATATAGTGACCAAATGACTAATAAACAGGTCTTTAAGAATTTTCTTGGTTTTTCAGAGGTCATTTGATACCAATCACATTTATATATGTACTGCGAAATGTCGCAAACTTTTAATAAACGAACCTGAATAGATTATGTGATCAATAGGCATAATAATGTGTTAGAACACACAAGAAAACAGATAACTTTTTGAAATACATAGATGGCAGGAACAGATAACTCAGATATTCAAACAGGCCGCCCTGGTATCATCAATAAGTGAATTTAAGCTTCACACCATTGCACAAACAAATGGCTATCAGGACTCAGTAGCTGTGTGGATAACGTGATGGCTGTTTGAAGTGAACAGTACTGAGTTCGAGTCCCGCAGTGAACACCAACTCTGCAATGCAGGTACATCCATCTGACGAGTCCGAAATGTGGTGAAACTTGCATCCTGTATTCCACTGCTAACCATTATCCATCTTTGCTTAAAATTTATATAGAGTTTCACAAAATCATATATCTCATTGAAAAAATATTGCTTCAATTGACACCGTCAATTTTCATCTGTTAAATTTTATTATTATTATTATTATTATTATTATTATTATTATGTCCCTTCATTCAATTATATAAAAAACAGAATAAACAATCATTTCAATTTAATATCTTCAATTGTTTATCAATTTGAATAAAGAATAAGAAGAAGGGAAAGAGGGAAAAGAAAACATACGAATAGAACTAATCTTTCCGCACTTTCTTTTTTCTCATTTATACTGTTGATAATATAAATAGATTGATATATATTGTTATCTATTTCATGATTTAATTACTTTTAATGTAAGTAAAACTGATGAATATTTTCTTTTTCTCTCTAAATTTTCAAATGCAAAACAAAATCCACCGATGTTGATGTTCACTGTAGGATTTGGACTTAATTCTATTCGCTTCAAACGCCATTGTGTTATCCACTTAACTACTGAGTCCCGAATCCCAGAGTGAACATCAACTATGAGATGCAGGTACATCCAGTTGACGAGTCCCAAATGTGGTGGAACGCGCGTCCTGAATTCCATTGCTAGTCACTGTCCATCATTGCTTATAATGCTTGTGAATGAAAGCAATATCGAGACAATACGCACAGTATGCACATATGCCAATAACAGACTGATCAATTGTGATCCTAAAATCTAATGATTAGATTCAAGTAAACAATACCAAGCGAATTTATTCATACAAATATTCGCGAATGTTTAGTTTTGATGTATAGGTATTATCAAAATGGGGGTTTATAGAGTTTGTAGTAATTTAATAGTTGAATTCATGAGTCCAATTAAGCTGGATAACCATGGAAAACCAGGAAATATTGGACGGCTATTTTGTTCTATTGTGAGACTCCTCAGCAGTGCGCATCCACGATCTCGCCCCTGGGTTCGAATCTCGCAGGGGACGAGGTCGTGGATGCGCACCGCTGAAAAGTCCTACAATAGGACGAAACAGCCGTCCAGTGCTTCCAGGTTTTCCATGGTGGTCTAGCTTCAACTGACTCATGATCTTAACCATTCAAATTACTATAATATTCATAAAACCCATTTGATATCATTTATATGTATGTGTAAATGGATTTGAGGTGAGAGAGAGAGAAATTTCAATGATTATTCTCGGTGCAAGTTTTCCCATGAAAACAGACAGTTTTTATAGCTTATATGAATCAAAGAAGAAAGATTAGTTCAGCGAAGAGTTCTCTTTTCGGTGAATTCATTTTCAAAGCTATACAATCGCAAATATATATACTTAATTTACAGGATGATAATAATACTGATAATAAACTTCTGTTAGACATGATAACAATGAGGTTAAATAAACAAAGGTATTTAAAAAAGACTTCTTTTTATAAAACAAGGAAAATTTAATAATCGTTTGATTGTTAATAGCTTAAGTATTCATAAAAAAATAGATGAGGAAATTATCTTATCAGCATTATAAGATAAAATGTTGGAATTGAGATTAAATGTAATCAGAATGATTGTGGAAACAAAATAAGCCAGTTGGGGGTAGAGGATTTAAGGGAAAGTTAGAAGGTGAAGCAGATGGCTCTAAAGAAAGAAGAGTATGAGAAAGAAAGAGAAAAAAAGTTATAAGACATTAAGACCATGGTAGAAGAGGTTGTACCAGCTTCTTTTGCACACACAATTCTGGTTTTTCCAGATGTATGGCTAATACTTTGGCAATGCAAAGAAGATGCACTCTAATTGTCTTAGGAAGACTTCGACTTACCTAGTAGATGACTTTGAACTCAGAGTCTGTCTTGATTGAGTGACCTGTGTTCACAAGTTGTTTGATTATTGAACTTCTTATTGAGCCGTAGCCTCCTCTTTTTAGCCACGCCGGACAATGTTCTCGAATTGTTTTGGATAAAGTACGCATCGAACGACCTAGCTCCACAGGTTATTTGGTAAATGCACATCAAACATGCTATAGCATACATAAAATGAAGATAAATAAACAAAAATAAGAAAATAAATGTTTGTGTTATTGTCCTAATCAAGTTAGTTGTTTATCATATATTCAGATAAACCGATTGATTAGAACAGTTGAAAGTAATCGTTGTTATTCAACTGATGATCAGGAGTTCCGGTTTAGTGTAACCTTTTTTCTGACTCCATATGGATCTTAAGAATGGTTGTTATGGTAATATGCATGCCGCCAATCCTCATACATATTCATCAAGTTGACTTGCGTTGATGAATAACGAAATTAAAGTAAGTCAATTACGAGAATGGATTTCGAGTATGTATATTTCACATAATCTATGATTTAGATAGATGATCAGAAAAACGATGTGAAGAAAGACATATTATGAATAGGGTAAGTAACTAACACTCATACGATCATACATAAACAGTCACGGTTAATAAGTGAATAAGCGATAAGGTCAAAATGTAGCTTGAGATGAATGAATAAATTATTCTGTCCAGAAGTAAGAATAACCTGTATAGGCTTGACGTAGTTTCAGCATCTACATTGTTTTAATTATTAACATTAGTTGTCATAGTACAGGTAATTGTATTCCATCTCTTCTATACACAATGTTTGGACTTGCTCATGTGTAGAGCTTCAACTGTAAGTCATTCTTTGTAAGAAATAGAAACTTTCTAGAGGATTTTTGTGTCATTGAAATCAATCGTATGGCCCAACTCTATTGAGTGTAATGCTATCGCTGTTTGGGTTTTTAGTTCTTCAGATCATCCGCGGATTTAGGAATGTGCTTCAAACATAGTTTGTGTCCCTTCACCCTCACATTCATTTGTTGTGATGCCTCACTTGTTATGGCTTTATGTCCGGCTTTTTATCACGTAATTTATCCACACAATCTTAGCACTATGCCGAACCAATGACGTTCGACCGGTATGAGCAGCCTAGCGTCTTATTTGGTCTTATGTCTGCCTAGCCCGTCCGCTTGAGTCCAGAACACAATACCAGCTTCTGCAACATGAATCGAATCGAATCATTTATTTCAGACATACTGGGTTTATATATCAATCAAACAGACCACAACGTACCATAAAATAGGAAATAATATTTGTACACAATAAAGCCAAAAAGCGGCTGTGAACGTGGGACGCAGTAGTTAATAAACTGAGTATAGCTTAAGAACCGTAAATCGTACAATAATAAATTATAGGTCAAAATAAAGCTTGTAATAAGAGGAATATAAATGTACATAATCTAATCATTGAATAGTTATACCATAGGAATGTATAGATAATATTAGTCAATTGATATGTCTCAGAAGTTACTCGTGATTTAATCTTCGCTCGGATATAAAATCATTTACATATATAGCATTACAGTCATAATATTTGAACTCATTTGCACAG
This sequence comes from Schistosoma haematobium, assembly GCF_000699445.3. Taxonomy (NCBI): domain Eukaryota; kingdom Metazoa; phylum Platyhelminthes; class Trematoda; order Strigeidida; family Schistosomatidae; genus Schistosoma; species Schistosoma haematobium. The sequence continues at coordinate 42,221,631 of NC_067198.1, read as the reverse complement.
TTTTGTTGTTCCTCCTTTCTTATTGAATCTTTGATTCTTAGTAGTTAAGAGCCTTCAGTATTATTTGTTCGATTAACATACATATACATACAGCTGTGAACTTAACACACTTTTCTTTATGCACAAAATGTCTCATTTTAATTATTAGACACTAATGACTGTATGATTATTACCAAAATGAGATGTTTGTATAGGCTACTCAATATGACAAGAGAATACATTAGAGTTTAACATTAACCAACCAGTCACTAAAAACTATACAGTATTGAATAGTTATTTCGTTCTAGCATAGAATTTCTCAACAGCACACTGTCGTGGTCCTGTTGGTTCCACAAATCTTGCTTGTCACTACTTGATTTCCAAATTGTTGTTGTTGGGTAAATTTGATTTGTGTTGTTAAGATACACTCAAAATGAACAACTTACACTCGTTTTAATATGTTTATTTACCAATATTGATATAAATAAATAAAAAAAAACGAAGTATAGTTCATTACTCATATCATTTCTGCTTCATAAAATTCTAATGTAAACCTTATAATCAGTAACAGAATTTTAAACCTGTAATTACCAAGGGGGGAGGAGAATTTTTTTTCGCCTACTTAATAATTTCACACTGTAATTATAATAGCTGATCAGAATCTTTATTATTATAATTTGATATTTTATTGTTTCCAAGATGAAATCTGTTCCTAGAATTCATATTTAACTAAAGTGAACATTTTAAAATCAGCACAAATTTTGGTTAGTATAGTGTATTAATAATGATTGTGTGATCATTTTGAAACGTGGTCATTCAAAGTAGAAGATACTCGTAAGCTTCCAGTATTTAATCACAGATGTCTTAGAAATATTGTCAGTAATGGTGAGGTTAGACACTGGGTATTCCGGAATGATGGTAAATCAGTTGATGAGGTTGTGAATCTTCATTGACTGAGATGGATGGGCTACGTGTTACGTATGTTTGAACTCCGATCACCACGATGTGCAATGCTGACTAGCGTTGGAGACGGTTGGGAAAATGTTAGGGGCGGTCAAACCAAAACGTAACATCAGTGCTTGAAGTCATTAACTTCTAGTCTTAGCCATGATGGTAGATGCAGACTACTTGGTTGGGGTTTGCATGACTATCGTAACCAATGGTTGGAGACTACACATGATATGTCTCAGAATCGATCACAATGACATAGGTGTAAACACTCTCTGTCTTCCCTTAAACTATGAGATTAAAATCGTTTCATATCTCTCTTTCTATGAAGTAATTATTTCTTCCTGTACTAATTCCTTATATGCGATCTTTCTTTTATATTTTACACCATTGAATTAACTGATTCTATGAATCCGGTGTTCATCTTGCTGTGCTAATGGGGTATGGCAAGTGGGACCGATGCATATATGTGCCTGATCCTACGTTGTAGCTGACTGACTGGCTGAATCATTTTGAATATATTATCAGAAGGGGTTTTGTGGAGATTTTAGAAATTTCACTGATTGAAATCATGAGTCACTCTAAACCAAACCACCATTGGAAAGCTGTAAGCACTGGACGACCGTTTCGTCCTAGTATGGGACTCCTCAGCAGTGCGCATCCACGACCCCGCACCCCGCGAGATTCGAACCCAGGACCTATCAGTCTCGCGCCGGGCACTTAACCATCTAGATCATTGAGGTGACTCACTGAAGACAATGGTGTATGGTGGCGCAACTTCGTGGATTGGTTGAAGTTAGATATTAACACCGTTGGATGCCGGCTCATTGGTCTAGTTGTTTAAGTGCCCGGCTGATAGGTCCCGGGTTCGAATCTAGCGAGTCGGGATCGTGGATGCGCACTGCTGAGGAGTCCCATAGTAGGATGAAACGGCCATCCAGTGTTTACAGCTTCCCAATGGTGGTTTAGCTTAGAATGACTCGTGAATTCAATTGTTGAAATTGAGATTTGTAAAGACCACGATATTGTTCTAATCATTTTATTTCTAGACTGTTTTCTAATCTTAATTTTAGATCGTCTGAAATACTTGTTTGGTCTTTCATTATAATAATAATTTATTCTGAATGAGATTAAAATGTGCAAATCAATTTATAAACATGATAATATTGACATAAAGAGAGGAAACATTTAGAAGATACAATGGTACATTGTCTGGAAGGACGTTATTCATCCATAATTCTAACTAAACATTCATTACACAAACTCTAATCGTGTAACCCACAAGGTGTAATCAAAATCCATAATACGAAAAGACAATACTTTAAAGTACATCATGTTCATAGTACAAATTATAACAGTAATCATTCTAATATACATAGTATTGACTTTACTAATTAATGTATAACAAACAAAAATTAGCACAATTAGCATAATTACTATGTCATGACCCCTTTTTTTATTTGATAGACATTATCTCTTTGCCATAAAAGGTACATTGCCCAGTTTATGAATTAATGATATAACTTAGTGTTCTATATCACTTGATTATTTATACTTTTTTGCTTAGTTACATATATATGACAATTTATATGGTATTTAGTTATCTTTTTCTGAAAAGAACAAGAACAAACAGTCTAACAGCTGATGAGAACTTAACGAAATAAAATGAATTCATATTATTCTGCGCCAATCTTTGTTGTTGCTCTCTTTAAGAACAGCATGAATTCATTTTATTTCGTCTGGTTCTCGTCAGCTGCTTACAACCTGTGATATTTAAAATCATAATTACATAAGGGGTTTAAATGACTTACATGAAAGAGTTTGATTGGAAGTTATATTGAAGACATATTCATATAGTATAGCAAGGATGTAAATAAATTGAATAGACTGAATATTGTAAATATATACCTTACGTAAAAGAACATTGTGACAACAGTTCAAACGGCTAGAAACAAGTAAACATTGATAGGAATAAAATGAGTAGAGTTCTGTTGATAAAATAAGATTAATAATTTGGAAGATAGTTGAAATAAAACACAATGATGTAATAAATGCAAGAAAGAGTTTAAAGAAAAAGAAAAAAATATTAAGATACAGCGAAGGAATATTAGACACCAAGGCAAGGAAAGTTTAATAACCATCTCCTTTTAAACACATAAATCAGATTTTGGCGTCTGATAGCAACTGCTTTAGCAAACTTCAGAAGACTGGAGTTTGGCTGCTTACTAATAACCTTGAATGATTGTAGGGTATCGACCTGATGTCTTGTATCAAGAAGATGTTTGGTGATTGCACTATTTAGAGTCTTTCTTTCTCTTGTTCTGAGGCTTTTTGGAACATGTTCAAAAAATCTGATATATGCCCTCATTTCTGTTCGACCAATGTGGCTGCTTTGGCAGGTACACGTAAACTTATAAATACAATTGGCGGTAACATGAAAAGGATGCTTATCAACCTTTGATTGAGTTATTGAACATGTTGCTTTATACAGAATTAGACGTTTGACCGCCGGATAAGTTCTGGCTAGCGCAGTATTCGGTTTCCTGTTGATTGTGCAACATCATCACCTTTGAAGTTATTGCTTTTTTATTGACCGTAATTACTTCAGTATTGTGTTCTTTACGCTTTTTATATTTTTCAGTAAACTTTTGCGGGTAAAAATGGTCTCGTAGGCATATTTCCACGTTCATCAATTCTTTTTCTCGTTTTTCTGTGGTACATATCCTTTCTGCCCTATAAAATAGTGTTTTAACTAATGCCTTCTTGTAACTGAGTGGACAAAAACTATTGAAATTCAGGTAAACGCCATTCCAAGTACTTTTTCGATAAACCGAACGTTGGACCGTCTCTCCTACGTTTTATAGCAACATCAAGAAAGTGGAACACGTTATTCTGTTCGTGTTCCATAGTAAATTGTATGTTAGGATGAGCATTATTGGAGAGTTTTAGCAGGCGGATTGTATAGTGTTTATTGTTACAGACAGTAAACGTGTCGTCAACATATCTGGAACATTCCGTCGTTTCACTAGTCGCCTGATTAAGCACCATGTTTTCAAGATACCCCATAAAAATATCTGCCAGAATTGGACCTAGTGGACTTCCCATTGCTACGGCGTTCATCTGACGATATATGGTGTTATTAAACTGGGATTGAACGTCTGTTGTGCACATTAATGGTAGTTTTTTGAATTCTGGGGCTGGTAAAGGTAGGAGATCATAATTCTGACAAACCATATCAATAGTTTCAAGAAGTGGTATATTGGTGAACGAGGGTGTTACATCAAAAGAAACCATACTATACGAATATGTCTTCAATATAACTTCCAACCAAACCCTCTCATGTAAGTAATTTCAACCCATTATGTAATTATGATTTTAAATATCACAGGCTGTAAGCACCTGATGAGAACCAACGAAATAAAAATGAATTCATGCTATTCTGTTAGAATGTTTGTTCTTGCTCTTTTCAAAATGATAAAGGGAACTATGTCTATGAAATTATCTTTTACTGTTTAATAACCTAATAGATTTAATTGTTCACTAACTACATTATCATTGACATTTCTCTAAAGGTTCCAGATAATGGTTTGTTTTTGTTTTGTTTTTGTCTATGACGGAGAGTGGGGAGAGTCCGCTCTCTCTCTCGAAATGCTCTCACATGACCACGCGTATATAGCCTCTGCCAAGGAAGTCCTAATCACTGCCTTCTCGCACCACGAGTGTTGTTTACGAAAATGAGAGGACGAAAAGCGGATGTCTGGCGTTTTAACCGGATTCCAAACCAGTGGTGCACATGGGCCCCAGTATCCTGCGGGAACAAATGGCGTATGAACCAATTGTTGGTCACCGGCTACCATGGGACTGCATCTCCTTACGATGTTCCATTGCCTTGTGGATCAGACCTTCGGGTCGAAGGCTCCGGATGTGGCCCCTACAGAAAACCATCTGGTTCGGTTTGAGCACTCGGAGAGTATCACAGCCCTCACACATATCGAATGAGATTTGTGTGGCGCATATGTATTTGGTGCCTTCTTGTACCAATATCTATGTGTTAAGATAAATAAATAAAAATAAGCATCTATTCTTAAACTGTATTTGACCGACATGATATGAACATAAAATCAGTTATTAACTGATTTTTTCTTTTACAACCATTTGTATTAATTAAATCTTAATGAACAAGATGATATGCAAATTGATTAATTGTAACTACAAGAATGACCTGTATAAACCCCTTTACTAATTAGTATCTATTCCATTAAACTTATCTCTATAATTTACAGTCCATTAACTATGACCTGAGAATATCGAACAATTTTTATAGTGTGTGATGATCGGTATTCTATATAATCCTTAAACTTTGTATTCAGTTCGTCTTGATAACCGCCCTAGATAACGCTCCACCGGTATATTAATCAGAAAGCGAATACGAAGTGTTGATTACGTTTATTACGGGACCACACACAGATATCCAAAAATAACAGATACGTTAAACAAACATAGAAGAGTTGTGCCGAAAGACAAGCAAGTGAGCGAGTGAGTCAGTGAATATGGATACGAGCAATCGCGTACAATTAAGCGAGCGAGAGCAATGAATATGAATAACATGGACATATATATATACATAGTGAAATGAATTAATCATCGAATCAAATAAGTGGTTAGTAGTAAGGCTAGCAGCGTGAATAAATGAATGGGCAGTAAGCAATATTCAAGCATACATGTTCATACATTCGCAATAGTAATAAAGATACGATGATATAGATAAGTTGTTGTTGTTGTACGGATGACTCAGTTTGTTAATAAGTTAATAAAATGACTTTACCGAATTAACTGTGAACCAACTCAATTTCATGTGATCTGTTATAATACTCCCCCCCAGCAAACAAAGATACAAAACAGTGTCTGTGTTTAAGAAACAAAATGTCAAATTTAACAGAAGGGTAAATATTCGAAACTTACGGAATTAAGATGTATGATACAACAGTCGTGTAAGTTATAACAAATTGTTGTAACGTGTGGATTGCAGTTTAGATGCGCAGTGTTTTATCGATCGGATCAATGACACGAAAAACACGTACGGACGACCTAGAGTCCCGATTGGCCCTGCTTCGCTGTCTAGCCCAGCCAGTTGAGTCCAGAACGCAAGTCACAGCCTCTGAGATATGAATCATTATATTTCAGACATACTCTATTTATATACCAATCAACCAAACCACATCGTACCATAAAATAGAAAACAACATTTGTACAATATTTAACAAGTGAAATAAACACCGACTAATAGGGAGTGTACATTTAAAGTCCAAGGCCACCATTAGACTTACCATGATAATTATTGGTATATTTTTCTGCACATCCTAACACAAATACATGTAAGTTTGAGTTCATATACTTCCGTGAGGCCAAATAAGATAATAGAGGAAGATCGAAAGAAAACATAAAATATGTAGAATATAATAATAGACAAGTTAATATTTTCGATGTGTACATAGAAAACGAAGATGAAATTTACATTTGAAGAGGTGAAAGAAATTATTAATTCAAAACCGTAGCTATGTATCGTTGCGGCCATCTCACTCTTCGACCATATTTTGTCGTTACTGGATTCTCTTCGTTTGTGTTCGTCGATGTCGTTGATGATTGGAACTGACGTTTCGATGATTCGACGATTTTCGAAGTATCTGTGTATACCAGCTGATCGTCGGTTTCGATAAAAGCTGGTTTGACTAGGTCGATGCTAATTACATCCGTTTTTCCAGCTTTGTCTACCGTAATAGTCTTGTCGTTTCCTCTAATCACTTTGAATGGACCATCGTTAGCCGGTTGTAAGGGACGTTGGACATTATCCTTTCTGATAAACACATGGGTACTGTTGCCCAGTTGTTTTGGTATGTACACGCGGTGTTGATGTTGCCTCGGAAGCGTTATCCTTAGATTACTCATATGCTGCATTAGACGTTGTACATAGTTGACTATATCAGTTGGAACGCTTTTACCTGAGGTGGAAAACTCTCCTGGTAGACGTAGAGTGGTTCCATAAACCAATTCTGCTGGGCAGCATCCTATATCTTGTTTGATTGTTGATCTTACACTCAACAAGTGATAAGCTAATTTTTTTTCATCGTCAAATGAAATCAGAGTAATTTGTTTTATCAATACTTTTACAAATAAATAATAAATAGTGAGAAGCAGTGATCAATGGAGTTCAACTGGGTCTGTTGTAAGATAGTAACTCACTGAAGACAATAGTGGACGTGTCGCTCAATTTGGTAGCTTAGTTGAATTTAAACATTAACACCATTGGATGTCGGTCATCTAAGTGGTCTAGAAGTTAAGCATTCCCACACGAGACTGATAGGTCCTGGATTAGAATCTGGAGAGTCAGGATGGTGGATGAGTACTGCTGAAGAGTCCTACAATAGGACGAGACACCCTTCCAGTGCTTCCAGACTTTCCATGGTAGTTTAGCTTCAATTGACTCATGATCTCAACTATTGAAATAATTATGCATAGAATTATAATAAAAGAAATCGATTTACAGGAAAATGAAAACAAGTCAGTCTATCTGTAACTATGACAACAAATAAACAATTATCATAATAGATTAAGGAAGGCATGATTTATACTGAAATATGTTATTCTAGCGTATTCCATTAATTTAATTTGATTTAAGCCACTATACTAGATCAGAGTAAATAGACCAAATTCGGGTTTTGTATAGTTTACACTTATATTGACTGTAGGAAACTAGTTTTCAATGGTGAACACGTGAAATTTGAATATATACAACCTACACTAATGGTATTATTTTTTTTGATAAAAGTCATTTATTATACATTAAGTCAAATTTAGTAGTTACTATTTACTAACTTTGGTTTCATGGTTTGAATTATTTTTTTCTGGTCAGCGTTTTTCTAGCGAGTTAGTTTTTTACGGAATAGGGTCGCTAACCCCATGCCCAATACTCTTCCTTAACCCGGGCTTGGGAATGGCAGTAACTCTAGAGAAGCTACAGGCGGAATTGGATGGAGAATACTGGTGGGCGACCTATGTTCCTCCGCGAGGAGTAACAGGCATAAGTAAGTAACTTTGGTCTAACGCAATATCTTCTTATAAAAATGTTAATCAATCAATTATGAAGTCATTTGAACTAGAAAATTTACATAAGTATTCAGTTAATCTGTAGCTTTTAAACAAGGAATTATTTCAATTCATTTTGGTATTGGTCGTTTGAATCTTCCCATTGATGTTTAGAACTGGAATAGATTAGTCTCTTATTGGTATATATGAATTCTATGCGGTTCGCCTCAATATTGCCTTAAGTCACAAACATTATAAACAGAGATGGATAGTAGTTAACAATGAAATCCAGGATGCACACTTTGATCTATTGTTAACTTGTCAGTTTGATGTATTTGCATGGATTATTTTATTGTCCCTTGTATATTTTGCTATCAAGTGTATTATATAAATAAAATGCTAATTATATATTTGGTTGATAGAATAGTAATAGATAAAATTTATGCAAGATACTCAATATTCGTTAGCCGGATACCATCAGGAACAGCGTGCCGTGGGAAACAACAAACCATCTTCCATCTAAAGAAGAAATTAGAAAAAGACAATAAAAGTGGATAGGACATATATTACAGAAATCATCATACTGCAACACGAGGAAAGCCTTAACTTGGAATCGTGAAGGGAAACGGAAAAGAGAAAGGCCGAAGTACGCACTGCGTCGGGAACTGAAAGAAGACATGAAAAGGATGAATATCAACTGAAAAGAACTGGAAAGGATTGCCCAGGACAAAGTTGGATGGAGAGTGCTATGGGCGGCCTATGCTCCTCGACGAGGGGTAGCAGGCGTAAGTAAGTAAGTAAGTAATAGATAACGTTTAAAAATAGCCTAATACATTTCAGCATTAAATATTCACTAGAATGTACATTCCTATAATTTTTTCACTCATTAATGTATAGTAAAACTGAAAGAAGTACAGAAAACCAAACTCTTATTTTTCTAAGCAATACAATCAAATATAGCATGATTACTTTCCATTTATAGAGGAAACATTTATTATTCAGTTCTTGTTAAATTGTCAATTGATTAATAACATCGAAAGCTATGGTTATAGGAAATTTCCACCAATCTAAATGAATGGCACATTCATATTTGAATTGAGTGTTTTTTTAAAAATTACAGAACGATATTAACTGGGAAACCATTTAAAATTTAAGAATCACTCATAGCGTGACACACGCTGTTAACTGCTTGTAAATACACTACCATACACACATCTCTTTCTTGATTGCCTGTGGTTATGATATGTGAACTCTGAAATATCTATCATCTACATTTATATACTGTAGCCACGTTTCCATTATGTTCTACGCCTGGCTATATTACTGGAACCATAACAACTTCATTGAAATTATTAATTATCGATAATTGTAGATTTTGGTTTCAAACGCAAGTCGAACACGCACAAGCTTACCGATTTAAGTAACGTCCCTTAAATTCTATTTGTGTTTATAATTTGTAATTGATATATTATAACATTAACATTTGGATGTAATAACTTTATTGCTATTTTTCAAGTAATATATTTTTTGGTCCACCACATGAAGACACTTGGTCATACATCCGTACCAGATCACGAGTAGGAACGACATGCTCAACTTCACCTAAGATCACCAGCCAGTTTAGGTCAGTCGATTCCCGAAATATTGATAGCTTATCAAATATATCTTCAAACCTGCTGGCTTCTGACTTTTGATTTCACTATCTGAGTATGATTCATAGTAGAAAGTGTTAGTGGTTAAAGGATTGTCGAATTCCAAATACCAATGGCATTTTCAATACTAACAGGATCTAAGTAAAACAAGTAGATCATATCAATATCAAACTAGAACATTTTGACGCTAATAATCTACACATGAAGAAAAGAGGTAAAGAGAAGACATATACAGAAAAAAAGATGTTTTCAAAGACCTTAAAGGATTTAAATTACACTGAATGTAATTTGGTTATATATATATCTAGTAAATTCAATGATCATTAATGACAAAACTCATCAAACTACACAAATGTCGCATGAACAAGAAAACAATGAATTAATAAATGAATGAATATAATGAAAAGTAAATAAAGTTATTTGATTCTAAATCTATTCATGTAAATGAGAATGTATTGAAAGTTAATGAACCGAATCAATATTGAATTAATATAATGAAATAGCATTAAAAGCTAATTGAATCATTATAACCTTAAACTAATTTGTAAATGATAATATTGAATGTTATTTTATTCACACATTTCTTAATGTTCACTAAGGATATGATATTGTGGTGTTTGAATGGACTAATGATATCTTTGTACTTGTTGAATGCTGGATTTCGAATTCTAAATACAGTACATTCGTTGTGCCTGTGTCTTCTTAATTCAATTGCGTTAATCTTGGAATTCCTAGTTCATACGATAATTCGAATACTATATTGGCGTCGCGATGGAGCCTGCAATGGAAAAGTTAGATATTCCTTCAACTTCGGAAGCTTTTGAAGATTACTTTGAAAGGTTCGAAATCTGGGCTATGACCAAGGAAGATGATGAGGATGTTAATATTGTGGCACAATTCCTCACATTCATTGGAAAAGAAGCATACAGCTTATTAAGAACTCTGGCTATGCCGGAAAAGCCCATTTCGCTTTCTTATACAGCTCTCAAGGAGCTGCTGCTAGACTATGCTCAGTATACAAATTTCGAATGTCGTAAAGGAGGAAGATTTCGTAAAATGATTCATGAGGATATAAAAAAGTCCACTACATTACTACGTCATCCCAACCTAGTGCATACTCAAGGTTATGCAGACAATTCATTGAGTTTGGATGCAGTTCACGAGGATGGGGACAAGTTTGGTCAGTGTTTGTCCTGTTGCAAGTTCCACTCTTCTAATTCATGTCAATTTCGTAATTCTAAGTGCTTCAAATGTCGTGATATTGGACAAGTTCAGTCAGTTTGTAATGCTAATGTTCATCTTACTGCAACTAATATTAAGCCTTGTAATTCTGATTCTACTGAGTCGAGTATTCATGATGATCATTTATCTTTATCAACGATTTCAAAAGACAGTGTAGAGTCATATGGCAGTTCAGAGTTAAATTAAATCCAGAATTCTTGTGAGACAACAGTTCCTAATCAACCGATTTATCAGAATTCTCATGCTATTGTACCAGGTATGACTTTTCCTAATGATTCACATATTTCTAATGAAATTACTTGCAATTCTGAGGGAAATATGTTAAATGAACCTAATCATGATCGGAAACCTGATGTGGTTTGGATAGATGCTGATTTTTCTAACGACCCTACGCTCTGCAATGACGGTCCTAATGAATTTCATGAGAATATTTCAGAAGAATCAAATCCTGATGTCATATCATATATTACCTATCCTCATAATGTATTTGATCCTTGTGAAAAACCTGCTCAATGCGAAGCACGAGTACTAAGTGACCTCGAGTTTTATTACATTTCGGATGATTTCATAGCAACTGCTGTTTACCCTTATCACAAAAACAGTTCTAATGTTTACTCTAAACAATGTGAGAATTATGTTTTAAACGAAACCACGTTATTCATAACTTGGGGATATAAAGATCCAACATTATTTCGTGGGGGAGGATAGTGTTGAAAAATCTATGGTTCGAATTCTAGATATTAATGATTTCAGTACAAAACCGATATGTTGATTGTATACAATTCCAGGTGAGTCTGTTCCGATTTCGTTTGTTAATTCCAATACTAATGAGCACTTTCTAGATACTACAAAGTTTTTATCTTATACAATGTCGGACAGACTCAGGATGAACTTAACAAGAAGACGTACAACCGATTACAAACACATACTTCTATTTAAGCTGTAGCGGATGTGGTGTTTGAATGGACTAATGATATCTTTGTACTTGTTGAATGCTGGATTTCGAATTCTAAATACAGTACATTCGTTGTGCCTGTGTCTTCTTAATTCAATTGCGTTAATCTTGGAATTCCTAGTTCATACGATAATTCGAATACTATAGATATCCAGAACTTTTTAATGGTGTAACGTCGATTTAATAAGTGAGTGTAATATATTGGAATGTAATTTTCATTACAGATTTTATTTTGTGTTTCTGAAGTGACTGATATTAGTATAGAGCATCCCAGTATACGCAATAGAAAACATGTGTAAAGTGAAATTTAATGCCAGAGATTATATTCTTATATTCATCGCTTACCTATTAAATGAAATTAAAATGTTCGTAAATCCTGGAAACTCTTCACATATTGCTTACGCCTGTTACTCCTCGTGAAGGAGCATATGTCGCTCACCAGCATTCTCCATCCAACCATGTCCTGGGCAATCCTTTCCAGCTCTTTCCAGTTGTTATTCATCTTTTTCATATCCGCTTCTATTTCTCGACGTAATGTGTTCTTCACATATAAAAACTCATTAAAAAATGACGATGGATGTACGTTGTAATTGACGATTTTCTAACTTCGACAATAACTAACGTTTCAATCCATGATGAAATCCATTTCGCATTTTAAAAAGTACTATCCACTTTATAAACCAGTTAATTGAAGATCTAGACTCGACTACGTTTATAATTACAGAATTAAAATTACCTAGTTTATTCATTTTAACACGAATTTGTAATTTGTATTTATTATAAATGTCCTCATTGGAGCAGCAGCAATTTGGAAGACTCTCCCGGTCTCCCACATCGTATGAGCATTCCACGTATCTAAATTAATGATTGCTCTGATTGTCAGAAGGGGCATCAGCCTCATGACTTCCGAAAGAACTCGGCTTTGATCGTGAGGCGTCATAACTCTTTTAAATGAAGACCTTCTTACTCCTAGGGCAGGGTATAAATGGTTTGAATTATTTTTTTTGGTAAGTGTTTTTTTAGCGAGTTAGTTTTCTACGGGATAGGGTAGCTAACTCCATTCGCAACCCTCCTCCTTTATCCGGGCTTGGAGCCGGCGGTAGCCCCAGAGGGGCTCCAGGCGAGGTTCACTGTCCCCATTACCTATTCCCATTGATCTCTAATACAGAAATCTAGATCTGATAAATATAAATTAATGGTCGAGATCATGAGCCAATTAAGGCTAGACCACCATGAAAAACCTGGAAGCATTAGATGATCGTTTCGTCCTATTATGGGAATCCTCAGCAGTGCACATCCACGACTCCACCTCTCGAGATTCAAACCCAAGACTTATCATTCTCATGCTTGAGCACTTAGATTTAGAACGAAATGACCATCCAATGCTTTAAGATTTTCCATAGTTGTTTAACTTCAATTAACTTATGATCTTAACCATTAAAATAAATTATAATACCCACCGAAAACCCCTTCTGATATCAATATATAAATTATTACAAAAATTTAAAATTATAATAAATCAATAAAATTAATCAATATCTCTTTTTGTAACATATACATACACATATATATAATCAATTTATTGGTAATCAATAAATCGATTACATGAAAAATAGTGTGAAAAATAGATTATATCGATCAATATAAAAACTTATCATTTATCATAGTATAAATTGGTTGGTTTTTATTTTATATTTTTTTAAAATATAATTATTATTTACAATGAATATAATTGGTATAGTAAGTTAAATGATTAGTATCTATGACTAAATGTAAAAATTTAGATCTTGTTTATGATAATATGTCTTGGATTTGATTGTCAAGCACAAGGTATTGTCTATTTAGATCGTTTGTATATTTATATGTGTGTGTGCGTGTTTCATATGTGTGTTCATGATAATAATGACAAAATAATGTATGCCATTATTATTATTATTATTATTATTATTATTATTACTATTATTATTATCAACAGATACACCATGTTCATGTTCAGCTAGTTGTCCAAATTGTCGAAATTGTAAAGGATGTCCTGGTTGTCCAATATTTCCAGATCCATTTCCTGGAATAACAATATGTTTATATAAATAATAAATTTAATATAGTAAATATCATTAACATAAATACAGTCATTTCTTATTATTATTTATGATTTTATTTTAAACATCCAGTCAATCAGTCCGCTACAACATAGAACTAGGTATATATATATATATATATATATATATATATATATATATATATATATATATATGTGCATCGGTCCAAGTTGTCATGCCTCATTAACATAACAAGATGAACATTATATTCATAGGAGTAGTTACTTCAATGGTAGTAATATATAAGAGTAAGATTGTGTGTAAAGATATAATACAGGAAGAAAGAATTAGAAAGAAGGGTATGAAGTAAACATTCATTTGGTAAAATACTTTATGCTACACTAGCTGTAACTATACAAATATAAATCAGTGACAATAAAAAGTAGCAATGAACTTTACCAGTTGTTCTATTTAAGTTGGATTCATTTGAATTAACCCATTCTTGATGTTTAAGATTAGATTTTGACTAGTCATTACTTATATATGTGCATTATGAGTGTCTCTATTCCATGTAGCTCTTCAGCACAATTTCTAGTATATTTACGTTATAGCTATCAATACAATGTAAGAGTTAGGTTTTGATCTATTTGGGACTTGTTAGGTAAATGTGGATACATCAGATCGTTGATTTTCATAGTAAAATTTAAACTCGGTATCTAACATTTTAGGTGTTAGTTCGTTTCCAACTAAGATACTGCATTCAGTAAGTCAATTGTGTACGCAATCAATATGAGCACTCTGAAGAAAGTTTGTTCATCCAGTGAGTCCCAAATAAAACGAAACATACTTCTTAGACTACTGCTTATCGCAATCTAAATGAAATGTCCAAAACAAGGATTGTATTGTAATCGGTCATGTTGGTGTAGTAGTGTTCTGCTGAGGAACTCAAGAGAGAGAAATCAATTTCTTCTGAATAACTTCACATTCAACATATACATCTGTATATTATCACTTTGAATATTCTAAAGTCTATGTCCACTACTAGCTGCACTTATTTCAATATTCACATGATTTTATTCAGTTGATTGTAATTTACTATTTTAAGCTGGGTTTCTAGTTACTTCCCAGCACGACCTTTCATAATGATTAAGTATGACTATATGACTGTAGTAAAACAAGCTATACCATACAATAAAATCACATTAATACTTAAATAGAAAGAATGTGACCTGTTGTTGAGCTTAGGACGCGCGTTTCATACTCTTTAGGGCTCGTCATCAAGATGCACTTGCTTCCGCGTTGATATCCACTCCAAGATTTAAACCGAATACCTTTTGCTTTAAACGCCAATAACTTAATTTAGCATATTTATATGTGTTTAAAATTTACAATTGACGGAGAAGATTTGGAAGATGTAAAATCCTTTACATGTTTGGGCAGCATCATTGATGAACAGGGTGGATCTGATGCAGATGTGAAGGCGTGGATCGGTAAAGCAAGAGCAGCATATTTACAACTGAGGAACATCTGGATCTCAAAGCAACTGTCAACCAACACCAAGGTCAGGATTTTCAATACAAATGTCAAGACAGTTCTACTGTATGGGGCAGAAACCTGGAGAACTACGAAAGCCAACATCCAGAAGATACAAGTGTTTATTAACAGTTGTCTACACAAAATACTTCGGATCCGTTGGCCGGACACTATTAGCAACAACCTACTGTGGGAGAGAACAGACCAGATCCCAGCGGAGGAAGAAATTAGGAAGAAGCGCTGGAAATGGATAGGGTACACATTGAGGAAATCACTGAACTGCGTCACAAGCCAAGCCTTCACATGGAATCCTCAAGGCCAAAGGAGGAGAGGAAGACCAAAGAACACATTACGCTGGGAAATGGAGATAGACATGAGAAAAATGAACAAGAATTGGATGGAACTAGAAAAGAAGGCCCAGGGCAGAGTGGGTTGGAGAATGCTGGTTGGCGGCCTATGCTCCATTGGGAGTAACAGGAGTAAGTAAGTAAGTAAGTAAAATTTACAATATACAATCATATATCCTTACATTAAAATGTAATAAATTGATTGCATAAATATAATAAAGAGATAGATAAACCAAGCACTAAATTTCTCAGATATCTCAAGGTAAAAAACTACTTTAATATCATCATATAAATCAGATTAAAAACTCTGTAAACAACGCAGTACTCTACATTTAGTCACATAAACTTAATCGTTAATATTTTGATAGGAATTTTACATCATAGATATTATCTCGACAAATAGTAAAAGCTAATGGTTACTGAACAATTGTTTTGTTATAGTATGAGACGTCACTGCAATATTTGTCCACCACTGAACTATATCTTCAATACAAGATAATTAAGAATCTAGGTAAACAATTTATCTCAAAATTACTTACCTAGTTTAATCATTTTAAAAAAAAACATTTTTCTCGCAAATATCTTTTTGTACAAGTTTGTTATCGTTTAAATTCAATTGTAAATATTTGGATTACCTTGTTGTTGATATTTCAGACTATTTACTTATTTATTTGAACATATAAATATTGGCACAAAGGGGCACCGAATACATATACACTGCACAAGTCACTTGATTTGTGTGTGGACTGTGATGCTGCTCGGATGCTCAAATCGAGGCAGGTGATTTTCGTAGGGGGCCATACCCGAAACCTTTGACCTAATGGTCTAGTCCAAAAGGCAGTGGGGCAACAACAGAAGATACAGTGCCATAGTAAATGGTAACCAATAATTGGTCCATACGCCATTCGTTCCCTTAGGATCCTGGAACCCATGTGCACCACTAGTTTGGAATCAGGGTTTTCCAACTCCCCTAAGTGGACCCCCCATGTTCACAAACACTCTTAAAGTGCTGGACATTCGTTTATTGTCCTCTCACTTTCGTAAATAACGCTTACCGCTATAATGCGGTGAGTAGTACTTCCCTGGTATTGGCTGTATACGCGTGGCCAGGTGAGAGAGAGAGAGAGAGAGAGAGCGGACTCTCTCCACTTTCGACCGTACTAGGGCATTTTGGGGCGATATCTCAGAGTGCATTCGAATCAGTCTTCATCCACATATGTAAACCTGGACGAATCACCTTCTTCTTATTCTTCTTCTTATTACTATTACTATTATCATTATTATCATGACAAGTATTCATAGAACAAAAGAATGTTTGCTAACACTAAAATTTGGATCATATATCCCTTCTTATTTGAAACTATTCACCTAAATACATCTAAATCACAATATTATTGTTCATATAATAAGTCAAATTCAAAATATTCAATACACTAGAATCCAAACTAATGAGCTTCAAATAGGATGAGATGTTTATCATCAATTTCTTTTTTACCATTAGCCATAATCATTCTCTTTTATTTTTAAAATTTTAATTTTCACTTATATAATTCAGTGAATAATATTGAACGAAAAAAAATATAAAAAGAGAAATAGTTTCTAAGCAGTTTTATCATGTTTATTCTTTTAGCATGTTAACTATTATTACTATTATTATTGTTATTATTATTACTATTATTACTGTTGTAGGTATCATTACCAAGACTTGATTTGATAATTTCGAATAAATTGAGCATTGGAGAGATTGTTGTTATAAATAGATAATATATTTGTAATATCCTAATGAGTAGAGAAATTAGATTTTCTGACGTTTCGTGACTTAGTGCAAGTCACTTCTTCAGAGAATAAATAGTCAAATTAAAATTAATCATTATTATTATCATTATCATAGGTGAATAATCTGACCTTACTAATTTTTTCTTTCATGTTAGAGTGAAATTTATAGACGACGTTTGAGCGACCCTAGACTGACCTTCAGAGTGTCCACCAAATAACCAGTATTAAATGAGGGTTATAAACTTGTGTGAGATATCAGAATTATGATTTACAGTTGATAGTTAGGGTTAGGGATTAGATTTATGTTTTTTAATTCTGAACTGACATCAGCTATAATCCTGAAACTCTATCTAACCAAATAGATAAATGAATTTCGAGCCAAAATCCGAGACGTATTATCTTGTATCTGATTGGTTCATCCATAAATTATAGTTTCGCCTTTTTCACAATTAAAAAGCTCCATTATTCAACATGGTAATAGCTATTGAATAATGAAATGAAATTGGATGCAATTAGATTTTAGATAGTCATTAAACTAAGACGCCTACAGAAACGTTATTTAAGATCAAACAACCTCAAGGCAGTTGGACAAATAACAATAATTTTCAATCAAATCAAAGAGAAACATAGGTTAAAAGCCATTAATAAGGAGATACTAGCAGTTAATACTAACTCAAAAGTTCAAAACTTAACTCTCCTCTTCAATAAACGCGCTAAATCAACTCAAAATGTTGATATACCATGCATCCAGCATAATAACACTTTTATATACGACTCTAAAACCATGGCCGACCTTTTCAGTAGTATTTTTGCGAATCATGTAGAAATCATAAGTGGCTCCGCTTCGAGAGTTATGTGCGTGATTAGCAACTCAATTAAATCTGTCTCGTTCACATGCATGAAAATTAATAAGGTTATAAATACCCTTAAGCTTTTGAGAGATCATTGAGCAGACGAGATTTCATCATTTCTCTACAAATATGGTAGTCCAGATATTCCGCTTCTTCTTCTTCTTCTTCTTCTAAAGCTGTTTACTCCCTCTGTCGAAACTGGTTCTTACTCTTACTGTTGGAGAACCGCGTACGTCATACCACGTTACAAATCTGGAGATAAGACTGACATGAACAATTATCGGCCCACAAATATTACTCCAGTTATCTCTATGATCATGGAAAAATTATAAGTGATGAACTTTCCAACTATTTTCTCGCTGGGAAAAACAATTTATCAATGATACTCAACAGGGATTTCCTAAAATTCGATCTTGCATGACATGCCATTTTGACTTCTTTAATATAGTCTATTCTCTACGTAGCCATGGATATCCAGTCTTAGTGCTATATCTGGACATTTCTAAAGCCTCTGACATGGTTAGCCACCAACTTCTTATAGGTAAACTCTCATCTTATGTGGTTCAAAATCCTTTGCTAGCTTGGTTTTATTCCTTTCTCAACAATCGACATCAAATAGTTAAAATTAACTCTTCATTGTCTAACGCTGTCCCTGTTACAAATGGTGTAATACAAGGTAGTGTCTTAGGCCTTTTGCTCTTTTTAATGTTTATCAATGATATTTGTGAAAGTTGTTGTGTGAATAAGCCCCTTCTATATGCAGATGATCTCAAAGTAGTATATTGATTTTCTCCATATGAGCTGAAAAATATGCAAAATCGCATCAGCATTGAGCTTAAC
Source organism: Schistosoma haematobium (assembly GCF_000699445.3). Lineage (NCBI taxonomy): Eukaryota > Metazoa > Platyhelminthes > Trematoda > Strigeidida > Schistosomatidae > Schistosoma > Schistosoma haematobium. The sequence continues at coordinate 42,202,386 of NC_067198.1, read as the reverse complement.
AAGGTAGCACAGTGGTGCTTTAAATGGCAACTGGAGCTTAATACGGCTAAATGTGGATGGACATGCTTCGGCGATACATCACTCAACCCAGACATTACCATAAATGGTGAATTATTGTCTCGGTTACATACAGTAGTAGACTTAGGACTTAGATACTCCCAAGACTTGTCGTTTACAGAACAGATATTGAAACAGACCTCTAAGTCTCAACGTCTAATAGGTTACATAACTCGAAACCTTTATAACAATGTGTCACTTATTTAAATGAACAAAGTTTGTGTTCGACCTCTTCTCGAATATTTCACGTTTATTCTTAGCAGTGCGCGCATAAAAGTTATATTAAGACTGAAATCAGTACAGAGACGATTCACACTTCGCATTCTTGGAGCTGATTGTACCTTAAGTTATAACTCTCGACGTAATAAACTTGGGCTCGACCCTTTAGGGCAGAGGAGACTCAAACTAAATCTTATCTTTTCTTCAAACCACTTCATAAACTATCGTTTACATCCAATCACGCGATTCAATATTCAGAAACTTCTCATTATGACATCCATAATTCTTTGGCACTAGTGAAACAAACTCATTCTAAACCATCTCTTTATATGAATTACTTTACCTGTAAATTTTCTTGACTCTGGAATAACCGACCACAATCTATCCGTACGATAAAATCACTGCCATTATTTGTTCACTACATCGATGCATACTGCTCCTCTGAAACTGCATTGAATGTTGTAGCATCTGTAAGTGTATCTTATTCCACAAGTGATATTATAGGAACTTTAAATGTTTATCCATTTTTATTAGTGTATTCGCTAAGTAAAACCACCTACTTTATGTTAATACTGACCCTAGTAACTTTCACTAATTTGAATAATATCTAATATTAACAATAAATCACTGTGTCACATGACATGTGCATTTTGATAGACCTGATTGACATATTTTGGTAATTACTGCTTTGTTCTTCCGTGCTCTCTATTTTCGTTTTAATTTCTCTAATTCTAGATAATTATCATTAATTCGATCTGGCACAGGAAATGACCTTAAATACTCCGTTTATAAATCAACGGGCTATCCATTTAAGAAATATTAAAAGTAAGTAAGTAAGCAAGCGCAAGTAAGTAAGTAAGTAAGTAAGTAAGTAAGTAAGTAAGTAAGTAAGTAAGTAAGTAAGTAAGTAAGTAAGTAAGTAGTAAGTAAGCGCGCGCGCGGCGCAAGCAAGCAAGCAAGCAAGGCAAGCAAGGGCAAGGCAAGCAAGCAAGCAAGCAAGCAAGCAAGCAAGGCGCGGCAAGCAAGGCAAGGCAAGCAAGCAAGCAAGCGGCAAGCAAGCAAGCAAGCAAGCAAGCAAGCAAGGCAAGGCAAGCAAGCAAGCAAGCAAGCAAGCAAGGCAAGCAAGCAAGCAAGCAAGCAAGCAAGCAAGCAAGCAAGGCAAGCAAGCAAGCAAGCAAGCAAGCAAGCAAGCAAGGCAAGCGGCAAGCAAGCAAGCAAGCAAGCAAGCAGGCAAGCAAGCAAGCAAGCAAGGCAAGCAAGCAAGCAAGCAAGCAAGCAAGCAAGCAAGCAAGCAAGCAAGCAAGCAAGCAAGCAAGCAAGTGCGCAAGCAAGCAAGCAAGCAAGCAAGCAAGGCAAGCAAGGCAAGCAAGCAAGCAAGGCAAGCAAGCAAGCAAGCAAGCAAGCAAGCAAGCAAGCAAGCAAGCAAGCAAGCGCAAGCAAGCAAGCAAGCAAGCAAGCAAGCAAGCAAGGCAAGCAAGCAAGCAAGCAAGGCAAGCAAGCAAGCAAGCGCAAGCAAGCAAGCAAGTGCAAGGCAAGCAGCGCAGGGCGCGCGCAAGCGCAAGCAAGCAGCGCAAGCAAGCGCAAGCAAGCAAGCAAGCAAGGCAAGCAAGCAAGCAAGCAAGCAAGCAAGCAAGCAAGCAAGCAAGCAAGCAAGCAAGCAAGCAAGCAAGCAAGCAAGGCAAGCAAGCAAGCAAGCAAGCAAGCAAGGCAAGCAAGGGCAAGCAAGCAAGCAAGCAAGCAAGCAAGCAAGAAGTAAGCAAGTAAGCAAGCAAGCAAGGCAAGCAAGGCAAGCAAGCAAGCAAGGCAAGCAAGTAAGCAAGCAAGCAAGCAAGGGCAAGTAAGCAAGCAAGCAAGCGCAAGCAAGCAAGCAAGCAAGCAAGCGCAAGCAAGCAAGCAAGCAAGGCAAGCAAGCAAGCAAGCAAGCAAGCAAAGCAAGCAAGCAAGGCAAGTAAGCAAGCAAGCAAGGCAAGCAAGTAAGCAAGCAAGCAAGCAAGCAAGCAAGAAGCAAGCAAGCAAGCAAGCAAGCAAGCGCGCAAGGCAAGCAAGCAAGCAAGCAAGAAGCAAGCAAGCAAGCAAGCAAGTAAGCAAGAGCAAGCAAGCAAGCAAGGCAAGCAAGGCAAGTAAGCAAGCAAGGCAAGCAAGCAAGCAAGTAAGGCAAGCGCAAGGCAAGCAAGTAAGTAAGGGAAGCAAGTAAGTAACTATGTTAGTACGTTAAAACATCTAACTTAAGTTTCGACATTGGGAGTTATTATTGCATTTCGATAAATATTATCTCATAAAATGGGAAAATATATATTTAGTAGATTGTAAACGTGTATGAGAAACATATGAAATGACACTTAATTGGAAATAAATCAATAAACAACACTGTCGTTTGATGCTTTCATTAATATAACATATATATGATAAATTCAATCACATATTAAGCATATATATCTCATTTCAATAAAGATCACTTTACATTGAAGAAAGATATGAACATGCAATGATAGCATTATAATTATTGGCAATAATAATCAAACTGTACAATAACAAGCACAATTTTAATAAATTAGAGAAAACAAATATAAACAACAAGTAAACAAAACAAAAATATAAATCAACATACACAAAGTTCATAATGATAACAAAAATATATTTCGTCTTTCTCATATCTCATCAACTTCTTGATTGTTTATTTTCTTTTTGTATAATTTGGTGAAATCAAAGAATAAATGATGTAAACATATCTAGTTATATATAGATATATACTTAAGTGACTGTGTGGTGTATGCTATTTGTGTTGACAGATATTGGAAGTTCAATGCCTTCCAGCAAAAGGTTGAATGAAAGAGAATAAAAAGGGAAATAGATAGAAATTGGAATAACAACCATATATGAAAAATGAATTAGTTGTGGTGGTCGATATGCTATATAATCCTTAAACATTTTATACAGTTCTTCTGGATAACCGTCACAAGATAACGCCCCAATGGTGTATTAATCAGAAGGTGAATACGAAGTGTGGATTACGTTTATTATGGGATCACACACAGATATCTAATTTACAGGTACGTCAAGCAAGCATAAAAGAGTGTTACTGAAAAGCTAACAAGCAAGAGAGAGAGTCAGCAAATACGAGTACGAGTAAGCGAGTACAATGAACATGAACAAAATGTACATATATATACATAGTCAAATGAATGAATTATCGAGTCAATTAGGTAAGTAGTAGTAAGGTTAGCAGAGTGAATATATGAGAAGGCAGTAAGCAATACTCAAGCATACGTATTTATACAAGAGTGACAGTAATAAGTGGTTTGAATAATCTTTTCTGGTTAGCGTTTTTTAGTGAGTTAGTTCTCTACGCGATGAGGTCTCAAACCCCATGTCCAACCCTCCTCCTTTATCCGGGCTTGGGACCGTATTGGAGTGATCGAGAAATTTGCTTGCAAAAGACAAGCATGCATCAGAAAACACTAAAACGCGTTTCATCCAATCAGCGTTCACTTGAATTTTTAGCCAAAAATATCTAGGAAGTAAAACGTCACATGCAGAGGTTCTGATTGGCTGATTGCTACACTGCTACCATGTTTAGTAGCATTCCAGAATCTTCTAGCAACCCAAGGACATTTAAAATATTATAAAAACCCTGTATTTTATGTAGTAAAATGAACCTTGGAGTAAACTACTTCTCGCATACTTTGAGTCTTCTCTCTCCTGTCCAGGTCGCTGTATAGTTCTAGCTTGGGGGTTACAGGATAGCTTAGGAAACGAATATAGCGTTTAATCCGCAAGACTTATCAGACCGGTAGTAGCCCTAGATCGGCTCCAGGCGGAGGTACAATGATATAGATAGGCTTTTATTGTACGAATGACTCTGTCCGTTAAATAAGTTAACAAAAGGGCTCAACCAAATTAAATGTGAACAAACTCAATTTCACATGAGCTGCTATACAGTATTCACAAAACAAGTGAAAGATGTGTAAATTATATATTTAATGTATGTTTTTCATATTTCACCGAAGCACTGTGTCTTCGTTCGCTACAACTGTATAGTGTTTTATATACAACCCGAATATGGATATTATTTTCAAATGAAGGAGCATAGGCCACCCATTGGCATTCTCCATCCAACTCTGTCGTGGTCAATCCTTTTCAGTTGTTTCCAGTAGCTATTTATCCTATTGATGCCCGCTTACAATCGCCGAAGTAGTGTGTAAATTATTGAATACCTAAATTGAGCATAGAGTGGCTTTAAATTCCTTTGAAATACTTCAATATTCCACAATGTGCATAATTGAACTTAGTCGTTTTATAACTTATTTCGTGCACAAACTGAAATCAGTCATTATATCACAAATCCAGACTTGAAGTCTTAAACTTAATTAATTTTAATAGTTGAGATCGTGAGTCCATTGAAACTAGACCAACATGGAAAACCTGGAAGCACTGGACGGCCGTTTCGTTCTATTATGGGACTCTTCAGCAGTGCGATCCACGATCCCGTCTCGTGAGATTCCAACCCAAGACCTATCGGTCTTGCGCGCGAACGCTTAACCTCTAGACCACTGTCTAACTTCAACTAATACACCAAATTGAACGACATATCCACGATTATCTTCAGTGAGTTGCTATCTCACAACACTGCTTCTCACAAGAACTACAGGAAATACCTCTTCGACTCATGAACTCAACTATTAAAATTACTATAATATCCACGAAATCCCTTCTGATAATAATAAATTTTGTAACAAAGTTAAACGATCAATGAATATCATCTTGAACTAGTATGTCAATTAGTTTTTCAAATGAGCAAATTATATGTCATGATGATCTTAAAGTATTCTTACTTTCTAATTTTCCTGGCTATATATATAATACAGATTAACTAAAAACCATATATCCTCCTTTTTTTACAAAAACACAATAGAATTATATAATAATGATTCCATTTATATTTCGCGTTTCTCTTAGATACAGACTAATATCTATAAACCTGGAAGCACTGGACGGCCATTTCGTCCTAGTATGGGACTCCTCAGCAGTACGCACCCACGATCCCGCACCCCGTGCGATTCGAACCGAGGACCTATCAGTCTCGCGCCAGACGCTCAACCAACTAGACTACTGAACTGTCATGCAACGGTGTTAATGTCTAACTTCAAATGACTCATCATTTCAATAAGTGAAATTTCTAAAATCTCCTTAAAACCCCTTCTGATAATAATATCTATAAGTCGTCAGATAAAGTAAAATGAAATATTCCTTTGTAATCAATCACATGGAACATGTGTTAATTCATGTAGATAATCCGATAAAATTGATCACAACAACAACAACGAAGAACAAAACAAACGACAATAACATTCACTTGGTATTGTTTTGCTTGTATCTTCCCATTGAGGTTGAAGACTGCAATTGATCAGTCTTTTATTGGTATATGTGCATTCTGTGCGTATGCCTCGATATTGCCTTAATTCACTCTGAGATGCAGGTACATCCAGCTGACGAGTCCCAAATAGGACGAAACGCACGTCCTGGATTCCAATGCTAGCCACTATCCATCTTTGCTTAAAAACGACAATAACAGGTTTAAAAAAGATTTTAATATGCTTAATAGGTAGTCATTCGAATATGTTAATAATAATAAGTTTAAATATGACTATAAATTAAGAATAAAAAAGTGATTAAAATAAACAATAAAGTTATTGTCATTAAATAAAAGATGATGGCTAAAATGAAGAATAATTGTTGAATTTAATGATTGAAAACCTATTTAAAAAAGTAGATGATAGGTAGCAGTGGAATCTAGGAAACGTGATTCATCCTATTTTGAACTTGTCAGCTAAATGTATCTACATTTTAGAGTTGATGTTTACTCCAGAACTTGAACCTAGTACTGTTCACTTTCAATACCATCGCGTTAAATAATAAGAGACTGATCAACTGCGGTCTTAAATAATGTCAGAAAAATATTTATGCAGAATAATATGAATTCATTATATTTCGTGGTTTCTCGTCAGCTACTTACAACCAAATATGTATCAGAATTTTATATTGCGATAAGAAATAGTATGGAACAGTTGACATAATTGAGTGCAAAGGAATGAAATGACAAAGGTTATCAATGATAACTACATATATATATATATATATATATATATATATATATATGCAAGAACAGGTCATAGGTTATTTGGTGTTAGAATCAAGGAAACATTAAGGATATGTAGTGTAATAGTTGAGTGGAGTCCAGAGACATATAAGATAAATTGTGTGATAAATTTTAGAGGTAATGAAGGGTTTACATAAGAATCATGGAATTAAAAACTGATAAGATGGGTTACGTAACAAGTAGATCAAATTTGAAGAGTTTATATAATTTAAGAGAATCAAGTGATTGGAAATGTATGAGTGAAGGGGTGGTTCAAATAAACAATACAAAATAAACTTAAGCTTCACTCCATTGCACAAGATAGTGGCTATGAGGAGTCAGTAACTGAATAGATAACATAATGGCGTTTGAAGCGAACGGTATTGGGTTCCACTCCTGGATTGAACATCACCTCTGGGATGCGGGTACATCCAACTGACGAGCCCTATATGGGACGAAACACGCGTCTTGAACTCCCATGCTAGCCACCATCCATCGTTGAGTAATTTACAATCCATCTCTAAAGCGACATCAAGCAATTCAAAAATATAATTATTCACATACAAGTTGGAGTTGAGATAATAAATTCCTGTTATATTTGTATAACAAAGGAGTCTGATTATTTTGTTCTCATAGGCCTATTACATAAAATTTTGTATTAACATCTACTACATGACTAATATCACTAATATGTCTGGCTATGAGATTAGTAGTGAATCTTAAGCCTTTTTCCTGTCGAACAGTTTAATACCTGCCTAGAGGTAATCTTCGATAAAACATTCATGTAGTTATAATTGTTATCATGATTGTGCGTTAACGAAAGTGTTCCGTTACAAGATGAAACAGATGTTCACAGTTTCTTGATTTTCATTAACTGTATAACTTAAACAGGTTGACAATTTCATTAACATCCAGAAATCTTTAAACATTCCTAAACTAAATAAAGAAAGTTTTATTTAATTATATAAAAATAGTATCAAATCAGTTCATTTGTTTCAATTAATAGTAGACCAATAACCATCTGTTACTAATAGTCTAAGTTCAGATCACATTAGACATACACCTATTATCAGAAGGGTTTTGTGGAGATTTTAGAAATTTTACAGATTGAAATCATGAGCCAATTGAAGCTAGACCACCATGGAAAACCTGGAAGCACTGGACGGCCGTTTCGCCCCAGCATGGGACTCCTCAGCAGTGAGCATCCACGATCCCGCACTCCGCGAGATTCCAACACAGGACCTATCAGTCTCGCGCACGAGAGCTTAACCATCTAGAACACTGAGCCGGCATCCAATGGTGTTAATGTCTAACTTCAACCAATCCACGAAGTTGCGCTAGCGTATACGATTGTCTTCAGTGAGCTGATATCTCACAACAGACCTGGTTGAACTCCATTGGTAACGACTTCTCACTAGAACTCCAGGAGTATCTCTTGAAGTCAGTCACTAGTGAGCGGCCGTCCAGTGCTTCCAGGTTTTCCATGGCGGTCTAGCTTCAATTGACTCATGATTTCAATCTGTGAAACATACACCTATTGACAATTGGCAGGCCTGATTCCATAAAGAATATGATTAGTAAAAATACTAAGATTATATAAACGATTTGTAGCCTAGGTAGATGATTTTGGTATAGTTCCGTTCTTTAAGCTGGATAGTTTAGTCGTCAAATTTTCATTGTTCTGCTAAACAAAATTATCAATACAAACTTCAGATAGAAGTGAAATAAACGGATTTTTCCACACATAAATAATAATCTGTCCTATTTACCTAGATTTTAATGGCCATGGTTGAATGTTAATCTGTTATTGTATGCATCATTATTTTGATTATCTCATCTTATCATCTAATTCTTAGACCGCTAGTTAATTTTGTTACAGGCAATGATGAATGGACGGGGGGATGATGCTTCCACGTAGTTTTTCTTGCGATTGAAATAATTTATTTTATAAATGATATTTACTTCTTCTTCCTTTATCATTTCATCCTTTGATTTGCATATAATTGATGAAATTTATTTTACTCATTTATATACTACTTCTATTCTAAAGGATTTCAGTAATCTTGTTATAATTTTTCACGTATTCTTTAATATTCTTTAAAAGTACTATCCAACTTTGATTAATCAGTAAAAGAAATTGATAAACCAATAATGATAATAGTAATAATAATAATAATGGACTGAATTAATTTTTTTCTAGTTAGCGTTATGATAGCGAGTTAGTTTACTATGGGATGGGGTCACTAACCTTATGCTCAACCCTCCTCTTTTTTCGAGCTTGAGACCGGCAGTGGCCCCAGGAGGTTCAGGGAGGAGTTCTACTGTATGGGGAAGAAAATTGGAGAGCTACGAAAGCAATCATCCAGAGAATCCAGGTGTTTATTAACAGTTGTCTACGCAAGATACTTTGAACTCGTTAGCCAAACACTAACAGCAACAACCTACTGTGGGAGAGAACAAACCAGATTCCAGTGGAGGAAGAAATCAGGAAGAAGTGCTGGAAGTGAATAGAACACACATTGAGGAATGCACCCAACTGCATAACAAGTCAAGCCCTCACATGGAATCCAAAAGGTAAAAAAAGGAGAGGAAGATGAAAGAGCACATTACACCGAGAAATGTTCATAGACATGATAAGAATGATTAAGAATTGGATAAAAATAGTAAGGAAGAACCCATGAAAGAGTATGCTGGAGAATGCTGGTTCGTGGCCATTGCTCCATTGGCAGTAACAAGCGTAAGTAGATAAGTAGGTAATTAAGTAAGTAAGTAAGTAAGTGAAGTAAGTAAGCAAGGAAGCAAGCAAGCAAGCAAGCAAGCAAGAAGGCAAGAAGCAAGAAGGGCAAGAAGGCAAGGCAAGTAAGCAAGGCAAGGCAAGCAAGTAGAAGCAAGGCAAGAAGCAAGGCAAGAGCAAGAAGCAAGAAGCAAGTAAGCAAGAGCAAGCAAGCAAGCAAGAAGAAGGCAAGCAAGCAAGTGCAAGAGAAGAGCAAGGCAAGAAGCAAGCAAGCAAGAAGCAAGCAAGCAAGGCAAGCAAGCAAGCAGCAGCAAGAGCAAGCAAGCAAGCAAGCAAGCAAGCAAGCAAGCAAGCAAGGCAAGGAAGCAAGAAGGAAGAAGGAAGAAGTGCAAGTAAGCAAGCAAGAAGAAGTAAGAAGTAAGAAGCAAGCAAGCAAGTAAGCAAGTAAGTAAGTGTTAATCACTATGGTGTTTACTAATGTAGATATTGAATGTTTCACAGATAATTTATTCGATAGAAACAAATGTATATTTGAACAATTTTTAAACCAACTAGACGATTCTTTCAGAGTAGAAAATTAGTAAAATTATGATAAGATGATAACATGATATCAACAGATGCGCAGATAAATTTTAAGGAAAACAATCAAATAAAAGATTGTCAATGGTTATTTTGTATCTCAAGCTTTATGCAATTGTTTTTAATTCAATTTTATTTTCATCCTGAAACTAACGAAAATAAAGGAAGAAAGCTAGATAGATAAATATCATAAAATGATGAATTTATAGGAGGAAAATAATATTTGATTTAATTACATAATGGTTTAATTTAATTCTATTGATGTGGTTGTATGATATTTTATATCTATGAAGTGATTAAGCAATGATATAACTTTCTGTTTTCTTAAGAGAAAAATAATGATTAAGTGTGTGTGTGTGTGTGTGCGAGAGTGTGAGAGAGAGTAAGTACGCGACTGAGATTATTGAATTCAAAGTCATTAGTTCATATCAACTGAGGGGAGGGGACGATTGAAAACTGGGGAATATTGTACAGTTAGGATGCAACTGGACGATCTAGACTTCTCAGATCATATGGCTCTTCTATCGCACACTCAACAACAAAAGCAGCAGCAGTATGTCTCAACATATACAAAGGGAAATGCAAGATTCTCTTTTACAACAAAACATGCACCAATCCAACCACATTTGATGGACAGGATTTGGAAGATGTAAAAACTTTTACATATTCGGGCAGCATTATTGATGAACACGGTGGATCTGATGCAGATGTGAAGGCGCGGATCGGAAAAGCAAGAGTAGTATATTTACAACTGAAGAACATCTACAACTCAAAACAACTATCTATTAGCCAACATCAAAGTCAGAATTATCAATAAAAATGTTAAAACAGTTCTACTGTATGGTGTGGAGACTTGGAGAATTACGATGGCCATTATCCAGAAGATACAGGTGTTTATTAACAATTGTCTACGAAAAATGCTTCGGATACGTTAGCTAAAACCCTAACAGCAACAACCTACTGTTGGAGAGAGCAAACCAGATTATTATTATTATTATTATTATTATTATTATTATTATTATTATTAGCTTTATTCAATATTGTATTTTTGGTACAATATAGAATTCTCAGCACAAAGTATTTCAACAAGTCTCCATTTTTTTCTTCTTGGTCGGTCATGGCGATAAATATTGAGTGATCGCCAGTTAGATGTTAGCAGTTCAGTAAATGAACATCTGTATAATGTGCATTCTTTTCGCTGTATATTGCCAGCAACCACATTGTCTCTTATTGAGTTTTTTGTAACTTTGACAACGAAAGGTTGTACACTTTTCAGAAACGCAGCAGAATACATCATGTGATTAATAAACATATTGATATATTGAAACAAATAAAAATAGATAACTTGTTGAAATATCTGGATGGCAGGAACAGGTAGCCCAGATGCTTAAGCAGGCCGCCTTAATCGTATGTCCAGTGGAGAAAAAAATGAGGAAGAAGTGCTGGAAGTGGATAGGACACACATTGAGGAAATCACAGAACTGTGTCACAAGGTAAGCCCTCACTTGGAATTCTCAAGGCCAAAAAAGGAGAGGAATACCAAAGAAAACATTACACCGAGAAATGGAGACACACATGATAAGAATGAACAAAAATTGAACAGAACTAGGAAGGGAGGCTGAGGACAGAGTAGGTTGGAGTATGCTGGTCGGCAGCCTGTGCTCCATTGTGGTTAACAGACGTAATTAAGTAAGTGATTTTGTCCTTGGATGATTCTCCTCAGTGGCGACTACCAACGATCTTCTACAGCACTGATACTAGGTTTCGTTGTTAAGTGAGTTTCCCATTAACCTATGATTCTTTTTTATTACTTTAGTTGCTTCATTCTATTATATGTCTATTATCCAGTGCTGTCACTTATATCTGCTTTACTCTCGTCACAATTGTCTCCAAGCAGTCATACTTGTTTACTGGCTGCCAACATAACTTCAGATCATTAAATTTTATAATCCCATTCATTTTAGTCTCACTATCTTTATCTTATAATTATATGCAAAATGAATGTAAACTACTAACAAATACCTTACTTAAATATGTAAAATTTCGGAAAATGAAACTGATTCTTTCGTGATAATGATTTAGAAATAATATCCATTTGTGTTGTCGTTATGACTGGTAACCAAATATTTTGGTTGACTAAATATTTATAATCCCTGTATTGAAAACGAGCCTGATAAGCAGGTAAGGTGATTAGCAAAGTTTGAATCGAATAAATACACCATCATAAAATAATTTAGTGAAAGTGATTGGAGAATGTTTAGTAGAATGATAAGAAGCAAAACACTTAGAATATTCCTTATACTAATCTGAATCAGGAAAGAGTTTTCAGATTTTTCAGTTCTCACTGCGTTCAACTCTGCCAAACACACGTTAGACATTTCCCTTTAATCTCAGTTTTCTATCCACACTAAACCTAAAAACCAAAGAATTAGATTCAACCCTGACATTTCACGTAATTCCAGTCATAGAACCGAGACATATCACAATCGAATTCTATCATCTATGATGAAGACGATGACGGTATCTGATTGTCATCAGGAATGTTAATTTTCCTGCTGTATTGCAACCGCGCAGCTAGCTGATGTTCTATTAAAGATACTGATACAGTCAAAGATGTTCAGCGTGTGGAAACTAATTTACAGACAGGTCTTTCCGAACTCTCTCTTAAACGCGAATTGATTCTATATAGGCATTCTATATCCGTAATAGAAATCTCAGTGCTAGTATGTCTCGTCTTTTTGCTTCTTCCAAAACTAATCAACTCTGAGACCAATACAAGAAAGTTTAAAAATTGCGGTCAAAGAAAATCACATTCGGACTCCATTCTTCTCATCGAGTGCTCAGTGACTTAAATGCCATACTCGAACAAGTGATATCAAGCCCTTCAAAGCACTTCCAATGACTAGCAAGATCTTTACTGGGTGACTAACAAAAGTTAAACGACTTGCAATCCTTATTAATGAAGAATAAGGACTGAATCACAACAGGGCGAACGTTTGAGGAAAATTCAAAGACAAACATGATTAACCCAAACGGATCAATCTACGTCATTGAACAGAAGCTTGCCCAACTCGCTCACATTTTATTCATATTGCCAACTTATTTCCTTCATATCTTAGTTCACGTTCTTCTAAAAAGACTTTATTAATGTACTCCAAAACATCATAAAAAGGTAGAATGCATGCTCAAAAGTGACCTCATTTTCTTTCAGTTACTAACAATTGTTTTCAAAACTTCTAATGTGATACGTAGGCACTAAATGACTTACCACATTTAGCTACCTAAGAAAAGATAATAACGATCCTTATACAAAAGACAGTGAATTTTCTGTAGCTAAGTAATGTTTTATAGCATTGTTCGATTATGAAGTAACAAAATCACCGTTTTTATGACATAAATTAAATCCATTTCAGGTAAAATATATAGTGTATTGTTTATGTAACACCTTTCTTCTTGTAATCCCTCTCTTGAGTGCATTACAGCTTTTACCATTTGTCACATACCAAAACTACTGATTTTCAACTTCTCTGTGTTTATTTGATGAGAGCACCGTGCAGGGAAAATGCTTTTTAATCTCTAAGCTGTTGTTGCCTTTTTGTTAGTATGAATTAATGATTGTTTTGTATTTGATTCCTGGTTAATTTCGAATTTTAAATACAATACGTCCGTTTGTGCTCACTCAGTTTTATTCGGCTTAAGTTACACTGTTTCGGGAATTCCTAATTAACAGACTAATTCGAATACTTTTATTTATCATATTCACCTAGTATAAAGTGGCATAAAACACGAAGAATAAGAAAAATGGTGTCAAGTCATTCTTGCCAACTGAACACTAGTAGCCTTTAAGTGATTTGGTGGACCCGTCTGCATTTAGTCATGTCAGTTCCGTCGCCCAACTGCAAACGGTCTACTGTCAGAAGCAACTTCCCTAGTGGATATAGTTAGGACGAGCATTCATAAGAGAAGCCTCACTGTTCTAAACCAAAGAGATTTTGACGATGCTTGTTCTGTCGATTTATAGATCAATGTTTAAGTATTATGTAAACATGTTGCTAATCTTAACCTAGAAAAGAATAAAATTCAACTGAAACTAAAGCTGATTAAATGTGGTATTTATATTAACTGGTGATTCCTTTGTATTGGGTTGCGCGCTGATTACGAATTATAAGGATAACAGGTTCTTTTGTGCTCATCTAGTTCTACCTGTCTTAAATAGAACTATTTCGAAGATTCTTAGTACATTAATTCGATTACTTCCAATTGTCATACTAAACCAAACTCTCATTATATAGCGTAAAAACGTTTTCTTCGAGACCTTATGGAGATAGGCCTGACAAGCTTATTTTGTAAATAGTTTTTAATATTATTGGTATTTATTTTGTCAATTTCTCACTACATGTACATTTATCATTAAACGATTGTACCTGTTGTTCTAGTAAATGACCTTGAAGACTTTTTCCGTTGTGATACTTCATAGCGTGACATACCGTTGCTGGCTAACAAATACACTGCTTCTCACACATTCCTCGTTCTATTTTCATTCGTGATTGAGTTAGCTGAGATCTAAAACAAATATTATTTACATTCATAGACTGTGAGTGCGAATACACCATACCTTACTTTGGATTACACCACTGGAGAGTTCATCGATACGTTTGGAATTACCAAGCATCTATAATTGTGGATTTATTGTACTAGACTAAAGCTGAACACTCATCATTTTGGGTGAACTTAAGTAAAGTCCCATTTTTATTGTATTTGTAACATTTAACTGGTATATATTAATATTACTATTGGTCTTTATTAACTTTGTTGATACTTTCTGCGTTTATATATCGTCTGACCCACCACAACCTCATCCTCTTTGCAGCGGCCAACATATCCCCAGCAATCGGAAATCCAGACTGATTTCTGTTCGAAAAAACACCGAAAATCAGCGATTGCCTACTCACTGGAATGGAATCCATCCAAGATATGAAGCTGGATACAGTGTAACACTGTGAAAGTAGTTGGAACAGACTTATTTTGTAACCAGTTTTCGTTACTATTTGCATTTCTTTCATTTGTTCTCATACCTGGTGCAATTAGTATAATTGACTATAAAATAGTTAATTGAATACACACGATCTTAAATTTACCGTTTCCGTTTTGAATTCCCGATAGCATGACACATTGGTTATCGCTCACAAATACACTGCTGCACATATAGGCTCAGTGTTCTCAATTCCGTACTGTTATAACAAAGGAAGGCCAATATGTTTGCCATCTAGGTTGAAAGATCACAGTGATATTCCCATTATCTGAATATGCACAAAAGAGGAGAATTGGTAATTTGGTAAGCAATCGAAGCCGTTATATAAAAAGCTGCCTGAGAAAAACGCTGACCAGAAAAAGTAAAATAAACTATTTAAACACAACCATCAGGGTGGTAACATGTTCTTTTAGAAAAATCATAACGCTTTATGGTGAAGGCCGAAATTCTTCGACACTTATAAGGACGACGGCCAATATAAAAGTCAAAGCAGTAAACAATGTAGGTACGTGGAATATTTGAATAAGGTGGAAGCAAACAAAATGGAAAGAATCACGACGTATGTCATCCAATGTTATGCACCCACCAACGATAGCAATGACGACGATAAAAATCAGTCCTACGAGAGGCTGCAATCAGTCGTAGCGAAGTACCTAAGAAGGGACCTGACCATCCTGATGGGAGACCTGAACGCCAAAGTCGGAATGGACAACACTAGATATGAAGATATCATGGGACGACATGGACTGATTGGGATAAAGGAAAGAAAATGGGAAGAGATTTGCAAGCCTGTGTGCACTCAACAAATTGGTTATAGACAGCCCAATATCCCCATACAAAGAAGAGCATTGAAGCAGACAAGCAAAATTACGTGAAAGACATAGCATCGACAGTGAGAAAAGCCGCAAGAGAACAAAATATCAGACAACTATATGACACGACGAAGAAACTAGCAGGGAAATACAGTGAACCAGAGAGACCAGTCATGGACAAGGAAGACAAGCCAATCACTGAAATTCAAGGACAGATGAACGGGTGGGTGGAATACTTTGTGGAACTCTTAAATAGATCGGATCCATCGAATCCCCCGGATATTCAAGCAGTACCTACAGACCTTCCTATACATGTCAATCCACCAACGACTGGAGAAATCAGGATATCCATCAGATAAATCAAAAGTGGGAAAGCAGCGGGACCTGACATTACGGATCATTGTTGAACAATCAGCTGAGTGGAACTCGTCACTATACATCGAATTCCCTGATTATGAGAAAGAATTTGACAGTGTGGATAGGAGAACATTATGGAAATGTTCTTCGGCACTATGGAGCACCTGAGAAATTGTTAACATCATCCGGAGTTCATACAACGGACTACACTGAAAATTGATGCATGAAGCACAGCTGACAGACGCATTCCAAGTGGGGATCGGAGTCAGACAAGGCTGCTTACTCTCCCTCTCCTCTTTCCTCTTGTGGTTGACTGGATTGTGAAGACCTCGACATCTAAGGGAAAGCACGGAATGCAATGGACAGCCATCGTCAAAATAGTGCAAGTATTCATAAACAATTGTCTACGCAGGTTACTCAATGCCCGATGTCCGAATACCATCAGCAACAGCCTACTGTGGGAGAGAACAAACCAGCTTCTATCTGAATAAGAAAATAGGAAAGGAAGTTGGAAGTGGATAAGATACAAGTTGAGGAAGTCATCAAACTGTATCAAGAATCAAGCGTTTTGAACTTCTACCTAATTTAGAGAAGTGGTGGGAATTAATTTCGTTTTTGTATGATTCGGAATTTCTCTAAATGTCGAAAGTCCTTTCTTAGCGTAGACCAGAAACTCATATCTCTCTGAAATGTCTATTTCAACTATTTCCAGATCTCAATCCGCTACGATGAAAAACAGGAGGAATTACCCTCTGAACCATAAGTCTACCTTCAACGCTTTTTTCAAGCGTCGCAATTTTAGTTTCATTGGTAGATTGGATTATAACTAGGGAAGTTTTTGGACACAGCTTAGTTTTGTTTGCATGAATAACACCAAGTACTGCAACTTTATCCATCAAAACGTTCAGGCCTGAATTTCTGTTTCTAACATAAAGCTACTAACCGTTTAGCTAACCCGCTTCAGTAGTCTCGACCTGTGATGGGGTTATTCAATTTCCATATTCTTGGGAGTTTGTTCAGACCTGGTGCATAGTTGACTGCACCTGGTTGATTCGGCACCAAATCAAATTGTTTGGAATTTTGTGACCTGCTCTGTGACCTAGATGTTGATCGTTGTTGTGATCTGCTCCTATTTTCATTTTGGCATCAGTCACTGTGAGACCTTCAACACTCGCGAGGAGTTCTCCTATGACTGGGTCTTTTGAACATTCTATTTTTTGTGTATGACGTATCGTAGGCGATCCATTTAGGGAGCCTCTTTTCATTGTTCTTTCTGCGATAAGCTCTGATTGAAATAAAGAAGTGCTCTGGTCTTCAGCATACAAACAGCGTTGGAAGTAGCTTGGGAGTGCCTGTATCCCTGCTTGTTTTAGGACTGCTTCATCCACTGTATTATCGTTCGCTAAGACTTAAAGGTGACGTCAGAACTGTAATGTTGACCTACCACCTGATGCTCCTAATTGGGGACACCTTTGGATTCTTTGGCCGTCTGACAAAGGTAGATGAGTCTTTATCTCACATATTAAAGTGGCGTATGGTTGTGACGTTAGTGGATCGAAATAAAGTCGCGGAATTCTTTGGTAACTAATAGAATGATCAGATAAAATAAATCTCGGAAGCGAATTACCTTCGATTTAATATTGTGCATAAAAAATAATGCTTTAGTTCAGCAAAACGCAACTCGGGGTCACAACGATTAAGTTTTGGGAGTCCGACGTTTGTAGACATAACAGTATCTATCTCTACTACAGACAAATTGTGCTTATATTTCAGGCTTTTACTCTGTATTAAATCTAACATATGGTGCATGACCAATACCTTAGTATAATATAAACGATGAAATAATGATCTCAACACGAAGCTTGTGCAACAAGAAAATAAATATATTCGTGTGAAGTTTGTGTTGAAGATAATCCCACTAATCTATCATAAAGTTTACGTCTACGGCAAAACGAAACGACAAGTAAAACAGGAATCGATATTTGTGTTCAAAATTGGGCTAACCCAAATGCTTCTGATGATTTCCTCTCGTTTTCTATATGAAAGAATCGGGACTGGTTGTTGTAGCAGATCTTTATTTGGACCACGGAACAGTTGTAGAGCTCGTTCACATACTTACTAGGCCCGTATTCCATCTAAATATACAGAAAATCAGATTTAAATGACATACTTGTAATAGGTAAGTCGAATCGTGAGTTAACGTGTGATAGTAAATATTGGTAAAAATGGTGATCGTCGATGTGAATGAAGTATAGAAGGTACAGATAACGTGTCTATTTTGTAAAAGGCTGACGCATAAGGCTTAATTTCCAGCGTTAAATGAAGTACCTGGTTACTTCGTACATATGCAATACGTTTTCTATAGTCCAGCCTTACCTAAATTATGTGCATACTTTACAAGTAGATGTGTGTTTGCGTTGCCCTGTTACTATACTTACGAGTGGTTGATATATTAACAAATATATTACACAGGAACATTTATATGCTGACAGTATTTATTAAAGCAACATTGTAGCCGACTACGATCTTAGTCCATTATTTATTTTCATCTATCAAACTAGTTGCTTAAGTTCTAATAAAAATTAATATCACGATAAGATGGCGAATGTTTTCAGTAATTGACAAACTCATGTGACGAAGGCGAACAAAACATTAGGTAGCGAACACCATAATAAAGTTTGCAATCATAAAATGTTGCGCTATTTAAGGACTTGGTAACCAGTGTAGATCACCAATGTGATCGACATATGTAGATGATCAAGAGCTGTTTTCAGACGGGCGTAATGTTCTGTTTGCGTCAAATTCACACCTCATGGTTAATATAACGTAGATTAGTCTTTTTTCCTATCCAGCTACTATGCCTTCTTTTATAACTGTATAGCACGAACAACGCTATCGCAGAAATATAATAGTATGAATAAGTAGAAGAAACGGAATGCAACAGCATGTGCCAGTGCATGGCTTGCAACTGATTGGCGCGTGTCTGTTGTCCTTGACCTTGACGAATATTGAAAAATAATCAGTGTCCTAACTGCCGGAATATTTAGCTCTGGCACGTGATATTTCATTGACATTACAAATTCCTTCGCTTACTGATGTAACAACCAGTTTGCGCAGTCAAGTTTGAAGTTCCTTGAAGTTGATCATCTGGTCACCAAGTCTATGAAGTTATAACAAGATTACCCCAACGATGACTTAAGTCATCAGTTTATTCGCTAGACTTCCAAACAAGCCGGGGTCGTGCTTAAAAAGTATTTCAGAATCAGAGATTTTGCTGTCCTCAACTTATCGGAATGTGACCAATTTCTAACAACCACCAAACTTTTATTCTTAAAATTCGTTTGGGGAAAATTGCTTCTTATCAATAAAATCCGAGTATTTTTAACGTTTATAAATCTGGATTGTTTCCACTCTTCAGACATTTAGGTTGTAATTAGTGTTGTGGTGAACCAACAATATATCAATTCCGAAAATTACTTATTACGTATACTTCTCAAATAATTATTCTACTTTGACGACGACATTCCATTACATTCCGTGCTTTCCCTTAGATGTCGAGGTCTTCACAATCCAGTCAACCACAAGAGGAAAGAGGAGAGGGGAGAGTAAGCAGCCTTGTCTGACTCCGATCCCCACTTGGAATGCGTCTGTCAGCTGTGCTTCATGCATCAATTTTCAGTGTAGTCCGTTGTATGAACTCCGGATGATGTTAACAATTTCTCAGGTGCTCCATAGTGCCGAAGAACATTTCCATAATGTTCTCCTATCCACACTGTCAAATTCTTTCTCATAATCAGGGAATTCGATGTATAGTGACGAGTTCCACTCAGCTGATTGTTCAACAATGATCCGTAATGTCAGGTCCCGCTGCTTTCCCACTTTTGATTTATCTGATGGATATCCTGATTTCTCCAGTCGTTGGTGGATTGACATGTATAGGAAGGTCTGTAGGTACTGCTTGAATATCCGGGGGATTCGATGGATCCGATCTATTTAAGAGTTCCACAAAGTATTCCACCCACCCGTTCATCTGTCCTTGAATTTCAGTGATTGGCTTGTCTTCCTTGTCCATGACTGGTCTCTCTGGTTCACTGTATTTCCCTGCTAGTTTCTTCGTCGTGTCATATAGTTGTCTGATATTTTGTTCTCTTGCGGCTTTTCTCACTGTCGATGCTATGTCTTTCACGTAATTTTGCTTGTCTGCTTCAATGCTCTTCTTTGTATGGGGATATTGGGCTGTCTATAACCAATTTGTTGAGTGCACACAGGCTTGCAAATCTCTTCCCATTTTCTTTCCTTTATCCCAATCAGTCCATGTCGTCCCATGATATCTTCATATCTAGTGTTGTCCATTCCGACTTTGGCGTTCAGGTCTCCCATCAGGATGGTCAGGTCCCTTCTTAGGTACTTCGCTACGACTGATTGCAGCCTCTCGTAGGACTGATTTTTATCGTCGTCATTGCTATCGTTGGTGGGTGCATAACATTGGATGACATACGTCGTGATTCTTTCCATTTTGTTTGCTTCCACCTTATTCAAATATTCCACGTACCTACATTGTTTACTGCTTTGACTTTTATATTGGCCGTCGTCCTTATAAGTGTCGAAGAATTTCGGCCTTCACCATAAAGCGTTATGATTTTTCTAAAAGAACATGTTACCACCCTGATGGTTGTGTTTAAATAGTTTAGTTAGTTTCACTGGTTAGCGTTTTCTTCGGCTGCTTGTTGTTTACCAATTCTCCTCCTTTGTTTTTCATCGGGATTCTCAATAAATCAAGAAGAGCTACGACATGAGTGAGTTCTACATTAGTCTCTTATAAATTATCAAGGCCACTAGTCACACTGATATCCGGATCTTTCCAAGTTTATATTCAGTTATTGGTCGTCCCAAACTCCATTAATTTATAAAATCGGCCGGCCCTCGTCTCAAAAGAGATGTTATTATGTTTGAAAATTTAGATAGTCCAAACCTAGTTTGTCACTGAAACCCCAAAATCTATTTCATTTATCATTAAAAAGGCTTAGAGGCAACTTGAACATGCTTCACGCAGGTTAATAACAATGTTTCATCCGATATGCCTTTATTTTTCTCGTTCTCTTGAGCAAAAGCCCACAAAGATGGTTGAGGAATGTGCACAAGTATAGAGTCAGTTTCTTGATATATGACTATCGACTTCCACATAAAAAAGTTAACCAGTTGGAGCTTTAATTTGTTTGCTGTTTTATGCAGTGGACGTTTTAAAAGATAATTGTTAATCAAGATTCCAAAACTGATACTGAAACCTCAAAGAATTGTTTTGTAGATGTCTGTTCCTATAATATAGTCGCTAAATCGAAACAAAAAATCAAAACACAGACCGTTCTTGCTTTGTAACGAATGTTTACGATATTGGACATTGTCTAACCTTTAAATGATTTAAAGTTTTCAATATTTTATTTGCTTGCATTAAAGCACGTGGACGTTTTGAATATTGCGTACTTGTTTTCGTGTTGCCTTAGAATATGGGGAAATCCAAGAAAGAAAACAAGAGTAGTAACGCTACTGAATCAGTTACACTGAAGAAGGAGGTTTCAGTGTTACAGGGTGTGAGTATTGTCGTCGGTGTTATCATTGGTTCTGGTATATTTGTTTCACCTGTCGGAGTTCTGAAACATACTAAATCCGTCGGATTGTCATTTATTATGTGGACTATCACTGGATTATTCAGTGCATTAGGTAAACCACCACGCTTATTGATCTTATTTAGACGAAGGCGCCATCGTGTATGCTGAACTAGGTGTTACTATTCCTCGATCTGGTGGAGAATATATATACATACTCCAGACATTCGGACCTTTACTTGCCTTCCTATCTTTCTGGATTACATTCGTCGTAATTGGATCTGCAAGTTGTGCGGCAAATGCACTTATTTTCGCCCAGTATATTCTTCGACCTGTTTATATGGACTGTGTTACTCCTCCTATCGCGATACGCACCGTTGCAGTGCTAGGACTGCGTAAGTGTTACATAATTTTATTTCCGAATCAAGTTCTTCTTTGCTTTGTGCACTGTTTTAGCGTTAAACTGGCAACGAAAGTCGCTGTTGTTTTCACTGCTTGTAAGGTTATAGCTTTACTTATCATAATTGGTTTCGGCCTCTACTATCTGGGAAAAGGTAAGGTAAACTTCCATATGTAACTTTTATATAAGTCTTTGCTTCGTTTCCTGACTACCCCTTGTTGTTTTAAATAGGCAATGTTGAGAGTTTCAAAGACCCCTTTGAAGATAGCGAAAAATCACCCGGTGAACTTGCATTGGGTTTTTACCAAGGGTTTTGGGCTTTTTCTGGTTGGTAAGTTGTCTGAATGTCCCGTTTTATTTATTAGCTAAGTGTGATCATGTAAAGACCTCGTTTGTTATGTTAATTGTAGACTGGTAATAGTTTTAGCATACTTAAATACCAAACTTTTGTCTTAGTAAATTGTGAATCACATCTTTTGTTTTCCAAAATCCAGAAAAGTACATCGTGTATCAGAAAAAATTTTCTGAATTAATTTTCATACAGTTTACTATACGTTGATATAATTATATACTAGCTATTCAGTCTTCAGTCAGTCAGTCTTCAGTAATAAGGATAGTAGGTTGATGAACCTGTATTAATCCTGACGCACTGCTTTCCAGTGAAGGTCCAGCTTCTCCTTGAAAGTATTCACTGATGGGGCTGATACCACTTGTTCGGGTAAGGCGTTCCAATGATTGACTACTCGATGAGAAAAACGGAACCCCACTTTAAGTTTATTAGATCTTGGTTTATGAACCTTCTTGCTATGACCGCGGAGATTATTAGTGCTGGAGGGAGCAAAAAGATAAGACATATTAACACCCAAATCATAATTAAAGATACGAAATGCCAGTATAAGGTCACCTCGTGTCCTACGATACGACAAGGGGAAAAGATTTAGGCGTTTTAAACGCTCATCGTAAGGGAGTCTAGAAAGACCCTTCACTAATTTCGTTCCCACACGCTGGACACGCTCAAGGGAGTTAGTATCCTTTACCAGACACGGGCTAGCTGCTTGGATACAGTACTCTAAGTGTGGTCTTACATAGGTGGGATATAAAATTCGAAACGTTTCCTCGTCAAAAGATTTGAACGCTCGGCGAAGTGACCATAACGCACGAAATTTCCTATCCACTCATGTACAGTACCTATTATTCCGAAGCTCGTGAGCTTCTGCATAAGACCTACGTGTGAAACCTTGTCAAACGCTTTGCTAAAATCTATGAATATCACGTCGACAGACAGACCGTTATCTAGGGCTGCTGTCCAATCCTCCCTCGCAATAAGCAAGTTAGTCAAGCATGAACGCTTGTTACGAAATCCGTGTTGCTCAGGAGCTAACAGATTGTGTAAATCTATGTGGCTTAGCAACCTAACCCGAATTATCTTTTCAAGTAACTTAACGACTATGCTAGTTAGACTAACAGGCCGGTATTTAGATACTATATGTCTCTGACCGTCCTTGAATATAGGACTGACTATAGCGTCCTTCCAATCTCTAGGGAGTTGAGCGAGTGAAAGGGACATGTTGAAGAGTTCCGCGAGCGGTTTGGAAATAATGTCCGCAAGAGATGACAGCAACCGTGGATGTAACCCGTCAGGGCCCTGTGTCTTACCAGGTTTGAGGTTAGTCATCAACGGAAGGACAGTTTCCTCAGTCACCTGTACAGATTCCATGGTTGGTATCTCGGTGTGAGTGGGACAAGTATTTGTTACAATAAACGTGGAGAAGACTTCGCTAAAATAGTTTGAAAAAGTCTCAGCTTTTGCACGATCTGATTCAGCTAGTAATTCTGAATTTTCGTGTAACAGTAACGGGGGAATACCATCACTACGTTTCGTCCGACGTTTAACATACGAAAACAATCGTTTCGGACAAGTACGGCTGTCATATACTAACTGTCGTTCGTAAGTGGTACGGGATTTGGCTATGGTTTTCTTACAGATATTACGGAATTTTCGGTACTCACGCTTAAATGGTTCATGACCTGTCAACAAGAATAAGTCCCAGAAATGTTTCCTACGCTTTAACAGCTTCCGGGTTTCCTTATTAATCCATGGAGGGCAATGTGATGGCTTACGTGCTGACCATGGGATAAACGGCGACGTTACGGACTCGAATGTAGCCTTAAACTTATTCCATTCATCTTCGATCAATCCATCCGCGTCGACCGACCAATCAGTCGAGATAGCACAGTTTCTGATCGCCGGAATATTGGCTCGCCAAATATTGGGACGGGGTGGAGCAGATAGGAATTGTATACCATGTGTCCTAAACTTAAAGTGAATTACAACGTGATCACTGTTCACTAGTGGGGGAAGGTGCTGAATATCAAAAACGTCCTCACAGTGGTGGGTGAGGGTGAGGTCCAGCAGTGACGGATCATGATTGAAATTAATATGTGTCGGTCTTGTGATACATTGTACAAGCGCACACTGAATAACGGTAGATAAAAGGTCGCTATCGAAACCACTACCTGGAGCTGTAAGCTCTATCCAGTTGATATGCGGTGCGTTGAAGTCCCCAATGATGAGACAACATTCTACCATACTCCAAGAACAGATGTGTCTTAGGATAAAGTCGTCAGCAAGACAAAACGGACTACGGTATATTCCCCCTATAGTCACTAACCCACTTCTAGATTTAATCTTACAACATGCAACCTCACATGTGCCACTGATCAAATCGCCTCTAGTTCTACGATATGACGACGTGGAAAGGGTTAGCTTGGCCAGTCGAGCATCGTATGGAAGCTTCGCTATTCCGGGAATCAGTTTAGTTGCTTTTCTCTGAACCTTTTCCAGAAGCTCAGTCTTTTTCTAAGCAGGGGCTGGCCGCTTGTATGCAGTACTCAAGTGTAGGACGTACGAACACTGTATACAAAGTCAAAAAACGTTTTAGCGTCGACATGACTAAAGACCTTACGTATTGATCATAAAGTTCTAAAACCTTTGGCGGCTATTACACGGCATTGTGCAGTAGTCTTTGGGTCTTGGCTAACGATGACTCCTAAGTCATATGTCTGGACGATAGGTAGCTTAGTGTTATTCATCGTGTATGTATCTGTACCTTGATGACCGATATGCATCACGACACACTTGGAAGTATTTATCGGCAACTGCCATGTTTGAGACCATTCAGATAATTTCTTCAGGTCATTTTGGAGTTCTAAGCTATCACCCTTACATCGTATCGTTCTCCATATCTTGACATCGTCTGCATATAGCGAGACCGATGATGATAGGAGACGAGGAAGGTCATTTACATACAAGAGGAATAGCAGTGGCCCCCAAACTGTACCCTGAGACACTCCACTAAGCACAGTTTCCCAGCTAGATAACTTAGAGTTCACCCGTACTCTTTGTTGACGCCCAACTAAGAAGTCTTTTATCTACATCAATAGATTACCTTCAATCCCGACATTTCTTAACTTATATAACAGCCGGTTGTGCGGGACTTTGTCAAAAGCCTTACTGAAATAAATGAAGGCTACGTCTACAGGTAGCTTCTGGTGCTTAAGAGCGCACCAGCTTTCACGAGCCACTAATAAGTTAGTGAGACAAGAGTAACCTATACTGAAGCCGTGCTGCTTCTCCGAAAGGAAACGCTTTTCATCGAGGTACTTAAACAGCTCATTCCGAATAATCTTTTCTAAGATTTTAACAACCACACTAGTTAGGCTAACGGGTCAGTAATTCTCAGGTTTGTGTTTCGTACCTGTTTTGAAGACAGGACTTACTATGGCGTTTTTCCAGTCTTTTGGTAAACAACCCTGCGTAACGGATAGGTTAAAGCATATACTTAAAGGGTTCACAACGAAGTTAGATAGTTCCTTCAGTAGCCTAGGATGTAATTCATCAGGCCCCGTGGATTTACCTATGTCAAGCTTATTTAGTAGACCAAAAACATCGAGTTCTTTAATGATCACACTATCCAGTGTATGTGTGGGGGGATCTGTATACGTTGACGGGAAGGGTGCTTCTATGGTATATACATTGCTAAAGTAGTTCGAGAACACTTGAGCCTTACCAAAGTCGTCCTCCACTAATGATGCGGCAGTACTGTCTCCCCATAGAGCAGGAATATTTCCTTTTCTCTTTGTCCTTTGATTTATATAGGAATACAGGCGTTTAGGACATTCTATGGATTCCTTAACAAGTTTTTCTTCGTACAACTTTCTAGACTTACGGAGGGTCGAGGCACAGATATTCCGAGCTTTTCGATACTGAGATTTCGTCTCATCGGTCCCCAGTAACCGAAATCTGTCCCATATTTTTCTTCTCTTACGGAGAAGGATGCGGACCTCCCTACTGAACCACGGTGGGGAGTTTCTCGGCCCCCTTGGTATAGTCCAAGGGATGCGGGGTGTGGTAACTTTTAAGTATGAATTTCGAAATGCGTCCCAGGCCGTTTCAATTGAGGACTCTGGGTCTATTGTCCAATCTACTAACGATGTTGAGTACATGATATCTGGTGTGTTTGCTTTCCAGACGTTAAGTCTGGATTGGGCTGACGCGTGCTCATGACTGACAGTTATATGGAAGTCGAAAGTTAAAACTGCGTGACCACTTTTATCTAGGGGTGGCATATAATGGAGGTTCGCAACGTCATCCTCATAGTGAGTCAGTATAAGATCTAGTAAGGATGATTCAGTGTCCGGGTCGTACCTTGTCGCTTCTTTCACATGTTGCACTAAGGCACATGTGATAACCCCATCAACTAGTTCCTGCTCGAAGGAATTTTTTGACGATTCAGTTCGCAGATTTTCCCAGTCTACCATTGGTGCATTAAAGCCCTCTAGGATTAGACATCGACCACTTTGTGACCAAGTATTGAGGCTGCTTAACAGGACCTCATTTACCTCAAAGCTTGGACTGCGATAGACCAAACCAATCAGCAGCTCTTGACCCTTGCATTTCAAACGGTAACTAACTAATTTACACGTAACACTCTCATGGGATACACTGTCGATAACGGCAAATGGGATAGCATTCCTAATGAATAGAGCTACTCCCCCTCCTTTGCGTTTTTGTGTTCTGTCGGCCCTTACTAACGTAAAACCCTCGAAATCACGTTCCATACTATCTGTAGCCTGTGTCAGCCAGGTTTCTGTAACTGCGATCATGTCTGGCTTTGTAGAGTCAATCTGTACACCTAGTTCCGATCGCTTATTAAGTAAGCTTCGGGCATTAGTGTAACAGATCCGAAGCCTATTTAAGTGGCTTCGTGCTTCATCCAGAGTGGCTTCCGCATCATTTTGTGTCGAAGCCTTACAACCCGAAAATTTAAAATTTTCAGGTCCTTTTCGCCGGCGTCTAACCTAAGTTGTAGTTCTTTTTCGGCTTCCCGTCTTTTAACATGGTCTGCCAATGGCAAGTCCTTACGGATAAAAACTCCTGAACCCTTTAAATCATGCCCATTCTGTAAAGTTAGATCGCGTTCGTTCGAAGATTTGAATACTACTTTAAGCAGTCTGGATTGATTTGGTTTCAAGTTTGCTAGACTCCCTAGTCTGTACAGCTTTAGCAAGGTGACCCCGGTGATATTTTGAGGCATGATTTGATTAAGCAGCTGCCTAATCAGTACAATGTCATGCTCAAAACGAGCTTTTGGTTCAGAGCTCTCACTCTCCTTGATTCTATGAAAAATAGCTGATCTGTCACTGTAATCAGCTTTCGATTTTTCAACTACTTTTACGGGTGCAGGATCCCCTTTTATATCGCTACGTTGTTTCTCCCTTACAACTTGTGCCCATTCGTCAACGGTGCTAGGAGAAGCAACAACAGTTGCGTCAAACCTACTGTTGGATTCCGGAGGGTTGTCGACGACCTAGGAGGTCAGGTTGTGTTTCCCGCTAGAAACCGATCGAGCCTTGCGATTGCGGCTTCTAGGCGTTTCCTGTTGGATGCCATTTAGAAGACGGGGAACAGAAGAACCTTCTTTTCTTGAGTTTTCGTTTAAGACAAACCTCTTTGGAGACTGTCTTTCCTTCTTTGACCGGTGTGAGTCACCTATCTTCGAACTTGAACTGAACCTTTTGAAAGCCGCAGGCGTTAAGTTCGTGCAAACCTCGTGGTACTAACCTTTGTACTCATCGCACTGCATGCCGCTTTCAACAGGATAACGACAACCCCGGCGTCGGGGACTGCTTTTTTTGCACTGTCCGGTCATTAAAAAGGTGTCCTTTTCAAAAAACGAGCGAGATGCAATAATCCTCAGAGACAAAAAATGATCTATGACCAAAAGGGTGGAGAACTGTAGATTGTTAGGACCAAAAGTACTAACAGATACAGTAGAAAATAAGGTACTCAAGAGTACCGACGATAAACTAATTGAGAAACAGTAAACGATACTCTAGTCGAATACTTTAACTGAAATAAATTCAATTAAAGTGAGAACAGTAGTCTTGATACGTAATAAACGATCAAAACAATAAAATTTCCTCAGCGAAGAAAAATACCACTGTCCTTTTTAATTAGCGCGCGTGTAGTATCTCTTAAGTAAATTAGTAATGTCAATTCATTAATAGCTAGGTGATGATAATCTGTTTCCGTCTATTAGCTTTACTGTTCTACATAAATTTGTGCACAAGCTGTCTTAAGCAGACATAAATTCATCCCTTTAGGCAATAAAGATACGTGGTTCTCAACCCACTTATGTTGTGTCATCAGAAAGTAAAGCCGGACAACTTGAAATTCCCATTCGTCTTTCGTGAATTCACGCGTACTGTAGACATCAGTGTAAATAAGAGTTACGGGTTTTTCTGGCTTTGGTATCGCACCGGTTGATTGGGTCTCCAGTAATAGTCGGTCACGTGCTGTTAAATTAGAAAGTCCGATCAAAGTGCTAGGAAATCGGTTTGAGGAATGATGTCTTTCCTTCATCGTCTACGCTCCGACAGGACGCAGCCCGGATAGGTATGCCCAGGTCAGGCGTTTAGGCAAAGAAGAGAGTCGGTTAGGTGGCTGATGGGGACTTGTTGGTCGCATGTTAGATAATGGTGACTGTCTACTACAACTTTGTGCAGACTATAACCGGATTCTAGCTGCCACTAACTATCAAAACATTCATCGCTGATGTACCGCCTGGCGTCCTCCCCCGTATCTGAAGCCAGGACTCAGATTGATCACATAGCAATCAGATATGACTGGCGTGGGTATGTACAAAACTACCACCCTTTCGAGGTACCTATCTGGACTCTGAACATGCCCTTGTTTGCGTTTCAGTGACCAACAAATTCATCGTTGTAAACGGATCGATGTCAGCAAATCGGTCGAAAATTCTGCTGCAACTAAATATCAAACTGAGCTAGGTTCAAGGCTGGTTATCAACCAATCGAAACGTATTGGTGAGCATTGGCTACAGTTGTATGACCCCATGAAAATAGCGAGTAAATTCGCTTGCGGCTTTGCAAAACATCCCGCTTATAAGCACTTTTTTCAGGCTCCTTACAACTTGTTGAAGCACGTCGGTTTGTTTCGGGTACCGCGAATGTGAGCACAAATGAAGATTGTTACGCAGCTAATTTGTGCAAAGTTTGAGTAAGGAATGAGAGGTCTGGTGGTTGTAGCGTGCTAACGAGTTAGAACTCCAACCCTTGAAGCACTACAAATCATCAGCCCAAGATGACGTACCTCCGGCCTTTTGTAAAGTTGGTGGCGATCTTCTAGTTGTGGAATTGACTGAGTTATTTTACAAAGGCCTGGTAATTACAGAGTGTCCCAACATCGTGGAATGAGTCGATAGTTGTTCCTATCTTCTAAAAGGATTCATGTCGTTTCTGCAACAACCATCGAGGGATAACTTTACATCCGGTCGCTTCCAAACCGTTGGCTTCCGTCATACTTCGTAGATTTTTCAAAACCCGAGAAAGATTGACTCTCGTGGAGTAGGCTGGTTTTCGCTGTGGTCGAGGATGTATTGATCACATCTCCACCTTCTGGAGTCTTAGAGATGGTGCAATATAATAGCTAGAGACATTACCAGACATGACGCAAAATAGAAGCCAGTTGCGATCCTGTTGTAACTTTCTTTTACTTTCTTGATAAGAAATAAACGTAACTTCCTTAACTGAAAGAATTTTTCTAGTCGTATTGTTGCTAACTGAACTCTTTCTCTTATTATTATTATTATTATTATTATTATTTCACTCTAATACACTAATTCCTGTTCATTATTGTTATTTTTTTATTATACTCAATTTACATTCTCTATCTCTTAAAAACCACATTGTTATTGAATGGAGCATGTATTTGATGCCCCCTTGAACCAATGTTTATATGTTTAAATAAATAAAGTCTCATCTGTTCTGAATTTCACCCAAGTAAGTTGGAAAAGAGATGGCCTTCCAGATCCATAATAAGTCCGCAACATACTTTTTTTGAGTTATTGACAAAGTATGTTCATATGAGTTTTCCAAAAAACAAATATTTGGGGAGTATTTAGTTTAAATATTTCAATTTATTTTGCACTTTATGTCTTGTTGAACATGACTAGAAAATGAGACATCAGGTTGTTTGATCCGTTTGGATTGTATTCTTATTTGTTTTGTAGGAATTATCTCAACTTTTTGACAGGAGAAGTAAAAAATCCTGGGAGGTACGTAATGATAGTTTATTTATCCTTATTCATCTGATCATATGTATAACTATCAATCTAAATAGAACAAAAGGGGTGGTTTGAAAATAAAAAAATGGTTTGACAGTAAACACTGAAATACCTCAGTTATTCGTAAAGTAGTAAATCTATAAATGCTTTATATTTCCTCTACGAGTTGAATTTTTCATATTTTCGTTTCTATCTACATATTGTGCTATGTTGCAAAGTTGAAACTCTAGCCAGGTGTTCAAAACATCATACCTCAGACATGTAAAAAATGTTCAAACCCATTACATACTTTTATCTGAATTCGCGAGTAGTACCTGTCCCCATAATATTAGTTGTACATAGACTAGTATGTAAACCTGTGTTAAAAAGTGTGTATCTTCTTATTAAACAACGATAGTCCATTAACCATTCTAAATGAAGTGACTTACAAAGGCAAACAGAAGATAAATGAACTCGAAGACGTTATGTATACTGAGAAAGTTGAGTGTGAAAAGTTCTGTGTTATTTTTACCGGTAAAATATATTGTTTTCTGACCAAAACTGCTGCAAGTTACAAGTGTATAAAACAGCTCGCAGCATCCATATTAAATAGTTGAATGATGTCAAGCATTATGGTACTCAGATTACTTCAGTAACATAAATGAAGTCAAATTAGTTACCGTAAAGGCACTTGAGATCTACATTCCAAGTTATTAGCATCATATAGTGAAGATATTTGTAATGAACACCAAGCCTTCGCTAGTTGTAAAACTGCTTAATTAAACAAGTTAATTTGACTTTTTATACACAGGACACTACCAATCGTAATTATACTCTCACTCACAACAGTAACGCTCATCTACATTTTGACCAATGTGGCCTACCTTGCAGTTTTATCACCATTAGAAGTTCTTGCCTCAGAAGGTTCTACTGCAATAGCTGTGGTGAGTATTTTCTCAATATTTCACGAGTCTATTATGAATATTCAATGAGTTAAATACTACATCAATTCATGTTCTTTAATATTTTATGAAAAAGTAAACTTTTTTGAAGTGCTTCACTATTATTTGATCGTTTGAATAGAAACATGTAGTTTTTTCTAGAATTTTAAAGTCCCATCCACAAAGCTCCAAGGCAATACTGCGATTCGTATTCATATTGTACCCGGGATTCAGTGGTATTATATGTGCTTTTTTATTTAGTCCCGAAGTATACATTTGACATTGATTCTAAATCAGGATTTTGTAGTGTCTAATGCAAAACTGCAACGACGTCCATCGTAGGTCTGAAGTAAATACCAACGTTGCAAAAATAAAGTGATCAGGTGTTCCTCGGTAAAGGACATGCTAGGTAGCTATATGACAGTTATTTGAGTGACAGGTTGATGTTCTTAGTAACTCGTGGCATAGAACGAATATTATCAAAATAATTGGATGATTTGTCTCATCAGGATTGTAGAGTAAAGTGCTTTACATAAAAGTCAAGCGACCTCCGCCCTTGACAACCATTTCTATTGTACAAATTCTTTATGTGTTGTTACCTCGCATATATCCAACTTGCCAGACTGTCCCTGAAAATAAGCACCCTAAATTCGAAACACAATTAACTATTAATAATAAATACCATATCTTCAATTTATTTGAAACTATCAAGTGAAAAACTCAGCCTATAGCTGTCGTAGAGTTCTGCTGGTCACAAGCCCGGGTAAAGGCGAAGGGTTGGGCATGGTATAAAAAAAACTGGATGGAATTACAATGAATGTTATCGAATGTTATGCACCCATCAACGATAGCAATGACGACGATAAAAATCAGTTCTACGAGAGACTGCAATCAGTCGTAGCGAAGTGTCCAAGATAGGAATTCACCATTCTGATGGGAGATCTAAACGCCAAAGTCGGAATGGACAACACTAGATATGAAGATATCATGGGACGACATGGACTGATTGGGATAAAGGAAAGAAAATAGGAAAAGATTTGCAAGCCTGTGTGCACTCAACAAATTGGTTATAGACAGCCCAATATCCCCATACAAAGAAGAGCATTGAAGCAGACAAGCAGAAATACGTGAAAGACATAGCATCGACAGTGAGAAAAGCCGCAAGAGAACAAAATATCAGACAACTATATGACACGACGAAGAAACTAGCAGGGAAATACAGTGAACCAGAGAGACCAGTCATGGACAAGGAAGACAAGCCAATCACTGAAATTCAAGGACAGATGAACGGGTGGGTGGAATACTTTGTGGAACTCTTAAATAGATCGGATCCATCGAATCCCCCGGATATTCAAGCAGTACCTACAGACCTTCCTATACATGTCAATCCACCAACGACGGGAGAAATCAGGATGTCCATCAGATAAATCAAAAGTGGGAAAGCAGCGGGACCTGACAATATACCAGCCGAAGCACTGAAGCCAGGTATAAGAGCAACTGCAGACATGCTTCACGTTCTATTCAGGTATCGCAAACTGTTTGACGAAGTAACATGTTTGACATGCAAAACGACTAATCGACACATGTATGAAATTAATCGGATTGGTGGTATCAAATTACAATACATTAGTGGAGTACGCAGTTCACTCTTTATGTAGAATTTCTGAACACTGCATACAGCGATAGGGGAATATCTGGCATACTTTTTCCTCTATAAATGTGTATATTTGAATGTTTATTCCAACTATGGGGAAGAAACCTAGTAGAGTATACTGATCACTTAGCTGAACTTAGAAGTTTTATAAACCCTAGTGGGTTGGTAGCTGACGGATTTTCGTTATGAATACAACAAACCTCGCTTAACATCTGCCGACTTATGTTACTGTTTTTGGAGGCAAGGTATATGTCTAGTTATCAGAGAGCGAGTAAACCGTATAACAATTCACCGTAAATCAACTATTAGCACTTCTTTAATTTTCACCACGTTGGTCTATTTTCCCTATAGTTTACAGTGAATCGAACTGATGCACTCTTACACCACGATTCACTTTGATAATGACTAAGTCAAAAATACATGTATACTGTCATGATAAAGATCAAAATAATCCCTGATTATGTGTAGCTCCGTTCTCAACGAAAATAATTGTATCTAATTTTACAAAGCCCAAACAGATTTATAAGATGTCTGTTCCTCACTGTTCTCAAAACTGTTGGTCAAATATCCTGGTTAGAAAAATAAAAGACTTTATTTATGTGGATAGTTAATTTTTTGCAGCATCCATGATTTATTTTGTTTTCATAACAATTTTTCTACTTTCCTCTGAACAAAACAAATGTAATTTTTTTGTAAATACACTTACACACTAGTTTACACAACTCGAAAATTTTCATATATCCTCGTATATCTTCTAAACTTCGTATAGAGCTTTGCATCAAGAACCATGGGGGTTGTGGGTTTGGTAATGCCAGCTCTTGTGGGTGCTTCAGTCTTTGGCAGCATAAATGGTGAGGTATTCTCTATTTCCCGGTAAGCGTTTTACCACTTTTGTCCTCGTTTTTGTTAAATTCACTGTTAACTATTATTCTATAAACATTCCACAGTTTATTGAAACACTTGCTTCATTATCAATAGTCTCCATTTGTCGCTGTATCTTTGCATAATAATATACCCTAGTAAACAAAGTTCCTTACGAAACCAATTTGGCGAGTTTGCTCTGTAAATACCGAATATTTTAGGAACTTTTGACAATTCGAAGAGATCTTAACCAGATTAAACGTAACTGGAATTAGGACGCTAGTAAGGAAGTATTGTTTTCCGACCAGAAGTGATTGGGGTCAACGACAATGCAGGAATTTAGTGAACTTGACATCAAGTAGTGGGAAACATTACTTTCAATAACCAAGTTTTCCTTTTTCTTCACATTTTACTCGGCTTCAAATGCTCAATTAAATATCAGTAATAATAAAACCATTAAGAACGAACATAGATGTTTTGGGGGGATTTATTTAGCCATTTATTGTTATTTTCAGCTGAATGCAGTTACCCCACGAACCTATTTTAGCAATAGAAAACAATTTGGTTGAAAGCAACAAATTCTGAGATCAATACTTTGCGTCAGCTTTCCGGTTAACTGTTATACGAATGCCGAAAGCTCAGATGTCATTAGGTGAACTAACCTAACTACCACCTTAGAGATGACTGTGAAATGACAAACATTTTATATATTTGTAAATTACTGAAACGGTCTTTATGGCATTAATTATAGTAATAACAATCTCCCTCTTGAGTAAATCTTGAAGACAGTAAACACGACAAACTGAAACAGATTGTAGGCCTGGTACCAAGGACTCGTATAAGAAATTATAATTAGATATCATCTGAGGTAAATTTGTCAAGGTATATCTACTCTTTATCTTTTCAACCTTGTCGATGACTTCTGCATGTAAGTACGTCAGGTATCTCTGACTTCCTACTTGGATATATTCTAATGAATATATTGTGCACAATCCATTCCACATCTCAAATACAGTGTTGCTTACTAGCTGACCTTCACTTATGCTTAAGTCCAATCACAGATAATGACAGTTAATAGCACCAACCATTTCTCTTAGCAGCTCCGCCAGTTCTAGTGACTACTGAAATACTAGTATATATTTGATGAAAGGCGTTATTACATCTACCAAATGTGTGTATGGGTATTGAATTAAAAAGGAATACAAAGCTGATTTGTGCAGTGTTTAACAGTAAATCTCTCATTATGTGACAATGATAAGTGACCGTTCATTTAGTGTAATTTATTGTGGTTCAGGATGTTTAATCACTTATTTCTTTGACACATTTGTCGCTTCTGAATTCATAATTGGTTGAGGTTGTTAATATTACGAGTGGGTTATTGTATCCTCAAGGTTCATCCCAATATTCCAGACATTTTTATTATCTATCTTTTTCGAGATTTTAAATATTTAATAACTCTCATTCATGGAAACTTTCTGATATCTTGTTTATCTCACTTTGCTTCTTTCCCATTTAATTAACTTAAACTTTATCACAATGTTGCAATGGATATTAATTAAAATTTGTGATGTTATTAATAATCACATAAAAACTTATCAAGTTTATTTAATATCTACCAGAGAATTTTTAACTTTTCATTGAAAGACTTCACAGTCAAATAGTGACAATTTTTTTATCTTGTTCAAACTTCTTGTTTTTAAGTTTTGATAGATAAAAACATTCAATTGTCCAGTTTGAATTAGACAATTGTATGTAATACATACAAATTAATCAAGATAATTAAGAATAATTTAGATTAAGCAAATGAATCATTCTTGTTATACTTCAAAATATTTAGTTTAACTTTTGCTAAAAAAAATTGGAAGAAACGGAATACACCCATTAAGACAATTAGACTGCATTGCCGAAGCAATAGCCATACATCTGGAAAAACCAGAATTGTGTGTGCAAAAGAGACTGTTACAAACTCTTCTTCTACCTATGGTCTTAATGTATTGAAATTTTCTCTCTTTTTCATACTCTGGTTCCTTTACAGCCATCTGCTTCACCTTCCATCTTCCCTTTAAATCTTCTACCCCCAACTGGTTTGTTTTTATTTCTACGATCATTCGGATTACATTTCATCGGTGTTTCAACATTTTATTTTATCATGCTGAGCCATGATAATTTTCCTATCTATTTTTCGATGAATACTTAAACCATTAACAATCAAACGATTATTAAATTTTCCTTGTTTTATAAAAAAAGTCTTTTTTAAATACCTTTGTTTATTTAACCTCATTGTTATCATGTCTAACAGAAGTTTATTATCAGTATTATTATCATCCTGTAAAAATAAGTATATATATTTGCGATTGTACAGCTTTGAAAATGAATTCGCCGAAAAGAGAACTCTTCGCTGAACTAATCTTATTTAAAAAATTGAAACATCTATGTTTATTCAATTTCATAAATATTTTGGTATTCATTTTAGACTAGCATTTACTGCTGGTGAAGAAGGACATATGCCTGCTCTTCTTTCAATGGTTAATATTGACCGTTTAACTCCAATTCCATCTATATTAATTGTAGTAAGTCAGTCTTTTTAAATTATCACTTTCTCTATAACATCAATATTCCATATTGTTGTGATAATAGATTTCAAGAATTTTTCTATTATATTTTCCTAGGTTAATAAGATTTCTATCCTGTGTAAGACGACAGCCTTTAAGATTATTCATTTAGGCATTTTTCTTATGATAAAGCTTAAATTTATATTTTCCTTTACCGTACTACTATGTTTTCACATTCTATTTGCTCCCCATAGTTGTGAAGGTAAAATATCATCCGACGGTATTATCTAATGCTTCAGGAAGTTATATATATATATATATATATATATATATATATATATATATATGGTTTAGATCAATTGCTGTTAAACTTATTTGAAACGGCCTAAGATCAGTTATATTCATCGATATTTTATCCTTCCAAGAGTCTCTAATGTAATATTATTCTATACTTTTTGTCTCCTGATTTCTTTGTTTTTGGATTTTCTTTCTATACTGACACAAAACTAGACAACTTTAACTGACACATATTTGTGCAAAGTGTTAAGTAATTTACGTTGAATATCCATGTATCTACTTCTGGGGTACTAGTATGACTGTACTATAAGTAGATGGTTTGATTTCCATGTTAGTTAAGATTTGATATCAAGTATGCCAATCAGTATTTTTTCTTATTGTTCTCTGTATACTGCATGTAAGATTTCTCGTCAGTTGAATATTCAGCCCAAAACCAAGTATTTATGTCTTCATTTATTTGCATAGGTAACTCTATCTGTAATTTTTCAACTGTTCGATGACATACTTTATTTGATCGAGTTAACGGGATTTGCTTTCTCTGTAATATCTGCGATGGCTGTTTGTAGCTTACTCTACATTCGTCGTACAAATCCTCAAATGAATACATCGGAATTTAAAGTAATTTATTTCTTTGTTCGTAAATTTATCTCAACAATTATTCAGTTGCTCGACAACTTAAATGCTGAACTGCCTTTTAATCACTACATGTTCTAGGTTTTATATTATTTATTATCTTACCATAACACTAATATATCCCCAACTATATTATATCATAGTTGTCCTGTACAAATTAACATGTAAAGGATAATCTTTATGAAATGTTACAATAATAGCTATCAACTAAGGTGAGATGAATTAAGAGAATGGAAGGAGTATATAATTAAAGCAAATAAATGTGAAGTAAACTTTTATGAGGCGGCTTTCAGCAACTATCTGTAAGATAATGATATGCGGAATGCTTATCATGGTTTTATTATTTCTTATTAATAAGGTTAATGTTTACGTAAACATGAAACCATGCTAGCTAAGGTAATAGTCCACAATGGATTGATTATTTAAAAGTACTATCTGAAATAAAATTTAATTATGTGTTTAAATGTTTTATGTTTCCCTTATTATCATTGATTATTAACATTGATTAAGCAGTATTATAAAGGATAGTATGAGAACAAGCGATTTTGCAAAACTATTAGGATGATTTAAGTAATCGAGCTGATTATGGGCTCACTAAACTAAATCCTAAAATTTAAGGCAAACTAATTTAGAAAATTAAAATTACTGTCCAAGCGATTAACTAAAACTCGTCTGTATGCAAACTATTCAATCAAAGTAAATATGACTTATTAGCAGGGAAATAATGAATTTAGGACAGAACTAAGCATCTCAAAATAACCAAATACATCATCACTTCAGTTTATATCATAATGATTATGCATCATTTTGAAAGGCGTTACCCGATATTTTATACTCTAAAATCTAAAAATTACTATTTATATGCTAGTTTGTGTTATATTTCTAAAATGTATTTTGGATTATTCAAACATTTAACTAATTATTCTTGATTATTTATCATTTAAACTCTTTTCAGTTACCAATTGTTTTTCCTGTGTTGTATTTAATTGTGGACATCGCTATTGGAATCCTTGCAATCTATCAAAAGCCGACAGATTGTGCAATTAGTCTTGGAGTAATGTTACTAGGTGTTCCAGTTTACATTTTTGGGGTGGTATGGAAGAACAAACCAAGATCAATTAGATCTTTAATATGTATGTTATTTTCTTTGACTTTATAATAACTTAGTATTTACTAGGTACGCTTTACATCATAAAGTTTTTTTTTAAAAAAAATGAATTTAAACCCACTGTTTTTATATAATTTTTTTTATCACGAAACTAACATTTCTCCAGTAGTGTAAACTAATTGAAGTATTCATATGTATTTCAGAGAGCTGAATTTTTCAACTTAATTTTTGTTGTTTGGTTATATGAATAACTAACCTGAGTCTCAGTGTAAATCTAAATAATCTTTTACTATCAAATAATTACCCTGATGTTAGGAAAAAGAGTTCACGGCGTTTCTGTAACAACCATCGGGGGATAACTCTACATCCGATCTCATCCAAACCGTTGGTTTCCGTCATACTTCGTAGATCGTTCAAAACCCGAGAAAGATTGACTCAAGTAGAGTAGGCTGGTTTTCGCTGTGGTCGAGGATGTATTGATCATATCTTCACCCTCTGCCAAATGTTAGAGCACCGTCATACTTATCACAGGTGGACAATCATAGTGTTCCTTGACATTGGGGCTGCCTTCAATTTGTTGGACAGGACTGTTCTCTGGAGTTGTCTAATGAAGAAGGGTGTGTCTGAGAGGTATATTAACATCTTAAGAGCCCTATATACAAACACCTCGGGTAGAGTGAGAGCATGCAACTACCTCTTTCCACTATTCCATTCAACCAGTGGGGTTAATTATGGTTGCCCAATCTCACCATTCCTCTTCAACTTTGCCATCGATGACGTTCTGGAAACAGCTCTGATGGATGTAAGTAATGGTAGTGTGAATCTGTTGACATCCAGTGGCAACATCATGTTAATAGTGCAAGTGGTTCGGCATTGTGTGTTCGGGCACAGCGACAATAATTTAGTTGGTGTTACTATCTTGAAACATCGACTTCGGTGGCTTTGACATGTTCTGCGAATGTCATCCCAGAGAATTCCACATTATGAATTATTTGCCGACTCTGGGACCGATCCTGTTGTAAATTTCTTTTACTTTCTTGATAAGAAATGAACGGAACTTCTTTAACTGAAACAATTCTTTCTGGTTGTATTTTTGCTAACTGAATTGCCTCTACCATTATTATTATTTCACTCTCATACACTAATTTCTGTTCGCTGTTGTTCCCCTTTTTCTTATATGCTCTTTACTTTCTCTATCTCTTCACATTCTCATTGTTATTATGTGACGCGTATGTATTTGGTGCCCCTTTGTACCAATACTTTTGTGTTAAAACAAATAAATAAGGAAAACTTACACATATCTACATATTGATGATCGTATATTCCAACTCTGTTTCAAATTAGATAAGTCTTTTTTCTGTTTTTTTTTTTCATTTTGGTTTGCTTATAACGTTGACTCGACTACGTTTTTGCGAACCC
Organism: Schistosoma haematobium; assembly: GCF_000699445.3. Lineage (NCBI taxonomy): Eukaryota > Metazoa > Platyhelminthes > Trematoda > Strigeidida > Schistosomatidae > Schistosoma > Schistosoma haematobium. Next base: position 42,162,365 of record NC_067198.1, on the reverse strand, counting down.
CCACAATTTTATCGAATAAAAGCAACGTTGTCTTTAACTAATTAACTGCTAACATCCGAACTGGTTATATGTTGAGTAGCAAGTACTCACTTACTTAAGCCTTACTATTCATGGGGATTTCAGGCATTATCAGTTGGCACTTACGTGATAAAGTGTATTTTTGCAGAAAATTGATTGCTTGAGTAAACTAAAAATCACTATATATTTTGAAGCTTCACTGATTAAACTGATAAAGAATCAAAAGGTCTACCCAACTAGACGTAACATCTTTGTATACTGTTAACTTAATCAGACAGAAAATTACAAAGTAAAAATTCAAGAAAAACATATGCGGCTATTCCTATTGTATAAACTACGAATACTACCTAATAGTATGGGAACGAGTGAATATCGTTTGCAATCCGTCGGTTGGGAAAAACGGTAGCAACTCAGGTTCATCCAAAGCTATCATCTGCTAGCCTGGAAGTAGCTCGTATACTTTGGTATTGCAGAAAGTGAATATAACCACACAGTCGTTTACGATAAGGCCATGGGATAGATGGACAGTTGTTTCTGATAGAGACATGTATATAGCTACAGAACTTGAAAAAAAGTATAGGGATACTTTTAGGGATCAAAATTACATTTTTCTTCACAGGGTGATGAGTTTCAACAATTTGACTGGATTTCCACCATTTACTCTCAAATGGATATCTGAATACGTAAGAATATTTCTTGTTTCCTGGTGGTCAATTCTCAAAAATTTCAAATTTCTCTTTAATAAATCATATGTCGTTGCGTGTAGTCTAACTTTGTAATATCATTGTGTGCTTTATTGGACTAGGTGTTCTGTAAATAACAATTATAACTTTTCTTCAGTCAGACTAATGGATTTGATTCTTTCGATTGAAACTTTTAGCTTGCAGATGAATATCTAACAACTGGTATCCGACAAAAACAAAGCTGCATTGGATATGAAAACTTATTACTATAATTATCAAATGAGCTTATATACTTGTTAAAAACCTGACTAAGTCTATTTTAATTCATATTATTATTGGCATATAGATCGATACTACTTGCTATTAAATAACTCATGAAACAATAAAAAATCCTCCAGTAGAAATAAATAGGATTTATCCATTAATTTCTTTGAAAACTTTCTAAAGACAATTATTTTATTTGAATTACGAAATTGAGAGGACAAAAAGCGAATGTCTGGCGCTTTCACAGGGATAGTAGATATTTCTGATTTTAAACCAGCGGTGCACATCGGCTCCAGGATCCTGAAGGAATAAATCGTTGGTCACCGGCTATCATGGGACTTCATCTCCTGACATTGCTCCACTGTCCTGTGGATCAGACTTTTAAGTAGAAGGCTCTAGATGTGGCCCCCACAAAAAACCACCTGTTTCGATTTGGGCACCCGAGCAGTATCCCAAGTCTCACACAAATAGAATGATTTATATAGCGTATATCTTTTTGATGCTTCCTTGTACCAATATTTATGTGTTTCAATAAATAAAATAAAATTTGAATGACAAGTTTTCCTACTTTACTACAATTCATTTTTATTCTCCATTATCTTTTAGACGGTGTCACAATCACTTTCCAAAAAGTTTTAAAAGTTGTTGAACAAGAAAAAGTCTCTGAAATATTAGAATTAGATGGTCATTTAAAATCTGTTGGTGATGAACTAGAAATATCATAAAAGCATGATAATAATAATAATAATAATAATAATAATAAACATTAAATAAAAAGCTGCGCTTTATTCTTGTTCCCATTCAACAAAACAAAGTACATTTTATTTCTATATCTATGAAATTTTCTATTATGATTCCATCATGAACATTTTTTTTAAAAATTAAATTATTTTCATTATTCTTTATTATTACTACTACCTGAATTATTTCTGCTGAATATCATTGCTTCTTTTCTTTTTCTTTTCTTTTTTAAAAGAAAAGAAACAATATTGCACCTAAAATTACACTTGAAATTCATTCAGTCAAAATATTGTTTCTATCATTTGTAAATTGAAGGTAACATTTTGTTTTAGTTGTTTGTTGGTTTGTTTGTTTTCATTTTTCCATAGAATGCAATATAAAACATTATGCTTATTCATTTGATGTTGTATTGCAAAGAGATTTTTTTCGCTTTTTTTTTATTCTTAAAGGCTTATATTCAATTTGTTGACATCTTATTTGCCAGTTTTATTATTATTTTATCTTTGTGAATTCTTATTTTTTAATCCTAGATAGGTACGTTTTTCTTATTCTTTAAATGATTCACCTTATATGATCAGTAAAATAATTTTCTTTTCTTTTTAAGAAAAAGTTTTTTGTATATCCTGAATTACTTTGATATAGATCCTTTTTAATGGATTGCAAATTCATGTGTATGTATATAGTTTATACACAAAATTCTTGATAATTTTGAATTAATAACTAAATATAATTGGCTATTTGTAAAGATTTATTCAAGTTTATGATTAGCTAATCATTGATTAGTAACTAACGCCTTGTTTGTTTGTCCTCCAAACTCTCTGGTATGGACGAGGATGAGGAGAGTTAGCTCTACCTCCTCAAATACTCTCACATGGCCACGCGTATACAACCACTTCCAGACACGTCATACTCATTGCTTTCTCAGAGCATTGCTTTTGTTTACGAAATTGAGAGGACACAAAGCGATTGTCTGACACTTTAACAGGATTGGTGGACACTGAAGAATCACCTAGTGGAGTTGGAAATCCCTCTTTCTAAACTAATGGTTCACATGGGTTCCAGGATCCTGAGGGAACAAATAGCGTATGAATCAACAGTTGTCCACCGTCCATCATGGGATCGCATCTCCTGACGTTGCTCCACTCCTTGTGGATCAGTCGTTTAGGTCGAAGTCTCTGAGTGTGTCCCCTATAGAAAACCACTTGTATCGGTGTGGGCACTCGGGCAGTATCCCAGCCCACACACAAATCAAGGGACTTGTGTGTGGCGCATATATATATGCAGTGCCCTTGGTACCAATATTTGTGTTCAAATAAATAAATTTATGTTCTCTACATACTTACTACCGCATGTTACCCCTAGTGGTGGGTTACAGGTCGAACATCAGCATTTTCCATCCAACTCTGTCCTGGACAATCCTTTCCAGTTATTCACAGTTGCTATTCGTCCTTTTCATGTCTGCTTCCAATTACCAACGCAGTGTATTCTTTGATCTTTATCTTTTCTGTTTCCCTTCACGACTACAAGTTTGCGCATGCCTCATGATGCAGGTTAATGATTTCTACAATGTATGTCCTATCCACTTCCAACGTCTTTTCCTAGTGTCTTCTTCAGACAGAAGTTGGTTTGTTCTCTCCCACAATAGGCCGTTGCTGATGGCATCTGAACAGCGGACATTGAGTATCTTGCGTAGACAATTGTTTATAAATACCTGTACTCTTTTGACGATGGTTGTGGTAGTTCTCCACATCTCAGCTCCATACAGTAGAACTGCCTTGGCGTTCTTATTGAAGATTTTCACTTTGATATTGGTTGATAGTTGCTTGGATCTCCATATCTTCTTCAATTATGACAATGTGGCCATTGCTTTGTCAATCCTCGCCTTTACTTCTGCATTGGATCATCCATGATGATGCTGCCCAACTACTTGAAAGATTCCACCTGGACCAGAGTTTCTCGGTCCGACAGAGTTTAGTTCTGTTTTAATAAAGGCATAGAAATGACAAATCTTCAGTGATATTTTCCTAAACATTGCATTGAAATATGAACAGTCATTTCAAAGGCGAATAACATACATACATATACATATTTTAAGGTTTACGTGATCCATTTAAAAATGATCTAATCACAATAAAAAAATTATCTGACACTTTTGACTTCGTCCTAGTAATAACTGTTAAAATATCCGATAGTCATCAAAAGTAATCTAACAGTAAATGTTTGTTTTAAGATGTTTCTTCGTTCTCGGTATGTTACCTTCTAGTAGCTACAGCAGAATTGTTACGCTTCATAAAATCGAACTGTGTTATAATAATGTTTAACAAGTTGTTAATCTTTAAATATATAACTAGTTTTTTTAGTAAATAGTAAAGCCTAGCATCAATGTCCTATGCCGCTTGGTTTAAGTCATACATTTCATTTGTTATGAAGCTACCATCAAAAAGGATAAATACCTGAAAATCCTATTGTCCAATTTTAAGTTTTGAATTTTCAATCTCACTTGTCAATACCAAATCATAAGACTAGGATTACTGTCACTAACAATGAATTTTTCAGTTTAGAGGTTGTGGAGGTAGTTAAGTTCTCTTGATTGAGGTCATGAACCGATCGATGTTAGACCACCATTGAAAACCTGGAAGCACTGGACGGCCGTTTCGTCCTATTTTCTCATGAAGCTAGTCACTAGTGAGTACATGGTAATTATCAGTTTAAAGGTTGTGGAGAAAATTCTCCGAGTTCTGGTGAGAAGCCGTGACCAGTGTAGCTAATCCGTGTCGGGTAGAAACAGGTGTCTACCTCAGTACAATGGAAGATGATTGTGCAACTTCGTGGATTGGATGAGGTTAGACACTAACAGCATTGGATGCCTGCTCAGTGGTTCAGTAGGTCAAGCGTTCGCAAGCGAAACTGAAGGTCCTGGGTTGGAGTCCCGCGAGCGGGATCGTGGATGGGCACTACTGAGGAGCCCCACAATAGGACGAAACGGCCATCCAGGTTTCCAACAGTGATCTAACATCAATCGGTTAATGATCCGAATAAAAAAAATGAAATTTTTCTTTCTTTCACTACTGGTTACATTGTCTTTTAATGTCATTTCGTTCCAATTGTTCTTAAGTTCGTTTGTAAACAACCTATATAAACGAGAATTACATTAGTAATAGTTTTCTTAAAGAAAAATCAAGGTTTGTATTTATTTTATTGCATGAGTGTATAAAGGATGAATGAACTCTTATTGCCTGTATTTACTTAGTTCACATATGATTCATATAAATTGTATAGTTAAAATTCAATCTCTACTGAATCATTACGTTACTCATCTTTAACTGGTTATAATTATAAATTAATGAAAGTCATTGTTATTAACTTCAATTATTTTAATGTCATAAAACATTTTGCTTCACTGTCATGACCTTCGACATAAAAAAAAACACTAGTAATCGGATACAGATAACATAGAGTACGTGATTAGAAAAAGAAGTGAAAAAAAGCGTCTTAACGACAAATAGTGAATTTCATAATTATGAAGTTAACTGGACCGTTTTTGCAAATGTAACAAGAAAATTTAATAAATAATACGAAATTTCGAATTATGGCTAGTAGTGAATCTGTAGACATGGGTTTCATCTTATATAGAACTTGTAAGCTCAGTTTACCTGATTTGCAAATTACATATATTATTAGATTGCTGTAATTATTCAAACTATTTTGAATATTTTTTTGATTGAGATCATAAACCGATTGATGTTAGGTCACCCTTGGAAACCTGGAAGCCGTGACCAGCGGGGCTAATCCATGTCGGGTAGAAGATGGTCACGCGATTTCGTGCATTAGTTGAAATTAGACATAAACACTGTTAGATGCCGCCCAGCTGAGTGGTCTAATGGTTAAGCGTTCGCGAGCGAGACTGAAGGCCCTGGGCTGGAATCTTACGGGTGGGATCGTGGATGCTCACTGCTGAGGAGTCCCACAATAGAACGAAACGGTCATCGGTTCGTGATCTCAATCAAAAACCCAATAATCTCTACAACCCCTATACTGATATTTTGAATATGACAGATTCTTAACTAAAATAAAATCCATTTACAAAGATTAACTGCATATTTATCTCAAATTGTTCTTGAACTAAGCTGAATTATTTAAAAACCGATAATCAATTAAATTTCGTACAAAAAATGTCACCACAATCTAATGAGTTTCGACATAAAATTACTAATAATCGACATCATCATGAAAATGTTTTAAAAAATAACTTAACAATCATGTAGGATAAATAAGATTATATATAAGAATTATGCTTAGAATAATCAGTTATTTCATTGAAGAAGCTTGAACCAGATTTTATTTATTTGTTTATTTTATTTCAACACATAAATATTGGTACCAAGGGCACTGCATATATATATGCGCCACACACAAGTCCCTTGATTTGTGTGTGGGCTGGGATACTGCCCGAGTGCCCACACCGATACAAGTGGTTTTCTATAGGGGACACACTCAGAGACTTCGACCTAAACGACTGATCCACAAGGAGTGGAGCAACGTCAGGAGATGCGATCCCATGATGGACGGTGGACAACTGTTGATTCATACGCTATTTGTTCCCTCAGGATCCTGGAACCCATGTGAACCACTAGTTTAGAAAGAGGGATTTCCAACTCCACTAGGTGATTCTTCAGTGTCCACCAATCCTGTTAAAGTGTCAGACAATCGCTTTGTGTCCTCTCAATTTCGTAAACAAAAGCAATGCTCTGAGAAAGCAATGAGTATGATGTGTCTGGAAGTGGTTGTATACGCGTGGCCATGTGAGAGTATTTGAGGAGGTAGAGCTAACTCTCCTCATCCTCGTCCATACCAGAGCATTTGGAGGCCAGAAGAAACGTTAGAATTAATTAAATTTGAATATAATCCTACATAGAATTTTTTTCTACATGTATGGTGCTTAATTTCTATCAAATTGTTTTGTTCGAACTTTGATGAATATTTCATATAAAGTATTATACAATTGAATTAAATTATTAATTGAAATGCACACGTATCATAATTAACGACTATTTAATCTACGTTGTTTAAAACAAAATATCTGTCGTACAATAGATAATATGCCTTATCATATGGACTTACTAGATAATGTGACCAATGTATTTATTTAATTTAGTATTTTTGTGATTGTTTATTGTCTATTTCGTACCATATAAATCTCGTGTGTTGCTAATCATAATAATCATAACAGCCCTTCAAGAATGAACGTTATAAATTGAATCTTTTAAACGTTTAGCAAACTGTTTAGAAGTCAATAAAGTAATCATTCAATGGCTTACTTAAGAGTATACAAATATACCCTGTTCAAGATTATTATACCTGTCAGTATTTGTTGATAGTTAGGGACATTAAGAATACGACAAAGAAGTATATACAATGAGCTGAAGCAGCAAAACTACCATCGTAGGTTTGGCTATCCCCATGGCTAAGTGTATGAAAGTCATGGTCATGTGTTCATGCTGTTTTTCCTGGATTAATAAATGATCAGAACATCTTAATCATCGTCAAGTTGTTTACAAAATAGCCCGAAATTTTCTTAACGCATCAATAATCACGGTTCTGAATTTGAGTTTCTGGAAACTCCCCTTATGGAAAACGGGCCTTAGTTCATATTTGAAATCTTGGATTTCTGTTTAAAGAATGCGTTTGCACACAATCGATCATCACTTTATGACCCTCAGTCAAAAGGCCACCTTAAAAATTCCGTTAATGCACCGAAACAAGTTCTCATCATAACATAAGGGGACGACATGATGAAGGAAGCCATCCAGAATTCACTGGAAACACAAAGAATGACTCCCAAAAGTGTCTTCTCAGAAGAAACAATGTTCGGGAGAAAAATTCGCACTTCATTTAACGCCATGTGTTCACAGTAAGTAATACGAAACTATAAATTCTATGTTAAGGATAATTAATGTAAATTACAAGATGGGTTACCAGTGTATGCAAGAGACTCAACAGTGAGGCCATGCCTTGGCAACTGGTGTAGTTATAAAAAGAATAGGTGATTTACGAAGCTCATATTCAAGGAATATATCTAACATGGTACGTGAACCATATACAACCCAAAGCATTTACATCGATCAAGAAACCCCCTAGTTTCAAACCATAGTGGGACTATCTTGCTGATACAGTTAACCAGAAGCAACCAAGCCAGAGCATCAGAAACAATAACAAGACCTTAAGAATATACCCAAAATAAATTGTCGTCTTCCTCATCACCTTAAGTTGATTCCCAAAAGTGGACCTATCGTAGGGAAAGGAAGGAGATTTGACAGAATCTGAAGAGCAAAATTTAATCAATTTGACACTTTATCAGTATGATATTATAAGTATATATTCACATAGTAAGTTATTAGTTAACTGATCTTAAATACCACTCAGCTTTAATTATATACATTTATATTTCTATCTGACCAAAATAATCATACAGAATGTATTGCATTCAGATACCGGATATTTGTTTCCGGGATCAGATAAATCCATATCGATAGTCTTTCTGTTTCTAATACGTGTTATCGGATTAGAAGTTATTAGTGTGAAGGACAATTCGGTTTATCATTTCCGTGGGTATAACAATGATAGACATATCAATAGTATATATCTGGTGGTTATTTATCAACTGATTATAATAAATCAGTATACCCAAACAATTGGAATGGTCCTGCATAAAAAGCGTTTTTAGACAGTTACTGATCAATAGATAAACTAGATTGTAAAGCTTCAAATCTATTGGTTCGTAAATGATACACGAAATTTGAATTCAATAATCCTTTAAATTTTAGATGGATTTGAATCATGTTTATTTTATGCTAAATATTCTGTATAGTAATATACCATTTTGTTATATGAAATGACTTATTTTGCTGATCAGTCATTCTATCTTCCCATATTCACTAATTTGGGCATTGCATCAAAACTTCTGATTTGAAAGAAATTATTACTCGGATACAGTTTATTCAGATCATCAATAGAATTCGACCGGCACCAAAAGACCAGATAAGCACGACATTGGCTGCGACACAGTGACCAGTCAATGTAAATACTTTTCAATTCTACAGGTGATCACTTGCTACCTTAATAGCTCAGTGGTAATATCTCAGACTTATGCTCCTCCACAAGGGATAACAGGAGTAAGTAAGTAGTATCTCAGACTAAGAAACTGAACGATTCAGGTTAGAATCTTGTAGAAAGTGTTATTCCCCTCAACATTGTAGATATCCCTTTCTGATGAGTCCCAAGAAGTTCAAAACTCGGCTACAAAGCTTCATGTCGATTATCTCCATCTATCTAACAATCGGACAATCAATTGTATATATTTCTAAATCCATATAATATTTCTGTTCTCAACAACAGCTTGTAAAATACGTATTTTAACAGAGATTTAAATTATTCTTTTCAATTAAACCATTCTATTATGATAAAACCTTTGATAATATCTAGTGGTTTTAAGGATTCGCCTAATAGATATATCCGTCTCTCAGTACACATTTACACAAAACATTAATTCAGTATCCAACACCTTAAATGTAAACACATAATCTACTAACCTAAGATGTTCGTGATTTTTGGAATCCAATAATACTGAAGTATCTGTTCAAGAAGTCAACAAATCAACAGAAATCAATTTAACTATGAATAGCAACAACAGAAAAGTATCAATCCTTAAAAATGTTGGGGTGATCCAGAAATCGCTTGCAAAAGACAAGCAAACATCAAAAAACACTAATAAGTGTTTCGTCCAATCAACGTTCATTTGGAGTCTTGGCCAGAAATATCAAGGTAGCGAAACGTCACATGCGGAAGCTCTGATTGGTTGGCTACTACAGTGCTACTATGTTTAGTCGCATTCCAGAATATTCCGGCGACCCAAGGACATTTAGATATATTATAAAAACCCTATATTTTCTGTAATAAAATGAACCTTGGAGTAAAGTATTTTCTCTCATACTCGCGTCTTCTCTCTGGTGTTCAAGTCGCTGTGTAGTTCTAGCCTGTGGGTTACCAGAATAGCTTAGGAAAACGAATATAGCGTTCAATCGACAAGACTTATCAAAAAATATAAAAAGTATTTCAATATATTGAGTTTATGAATCTGTCATTTTCAATGGTAATCTTAGATTGATTCATGGTCTCACTATGACTCTCCACAACTCAATGCTGACATTTTAAACTTAGTTTACAGTTTAAAATCCTGTCAACAATGAATTTGACATATGATTATTCAAAATAATTGATTCCTTGTTTAAATAATGAATTTCAGAAAGTGAATAGGCATGATAAAGATTCTGGTTTGGATCTTCTAATTTACAATAAATTCATTTTACTAAGGGATATTATATCAGTATTTTGTGACTCTAAGATAATTTCAGTATTAAACTGACGTTTTCTATTTCACTTATATATTTCATGACATTTTTCACTTTTAGTAATTCTTTTTGTTTGATGGACTGTGTAAGTCTACAAATATCACGTGCCTGTGTAAACCATTATGCTGTCTCATGATCAAATGAAATCTCATATGAAGCACACTTCTGGAGAAGATCAGTTAAGCACCTAATCATTATCGTAGACCATATGTGATTACCCAGTTCAAAGAGAGCTAATGTATGAATGCACATGATTTGTGTCCTATTCACTTCTCAGTCTTTTTAGTTCTGTTGCTGGTTCGGTAAGTGTATATTAAGTGTGTGCGCATTTCCTGTAGGTGAATCAGACGCTTTTAGTATTCTATTCTTTATTCAAAATATTTAGTCACTTACAGCATGAACAATCAACCTTAAGAAAACCTTTTACAAATTTGTCCATTTCTATTGCTCTTAATTAATTTACCAACTTAGTAATTAATTACAAATTCAATTAGCATACGAGTACTGGAGAGCAAGTCAATAAGTTAAATGATATCCTATTACATTGTTCAGAAAGAGTGAGGTGAAATCAATACATAACTTAGTTTTATCTCCATTGATTAGTATTGATCAGTATTGACTAGATCACTGATAGGTATTAACTATTTTTCCACCATATATTTTTTTCAAACAACTGCAGCCTCAGCAGAAGTAGGTCTCAATATACACAAAGGAGAAAGCATGATTCTCCAATACAACACAACATGCACCAATCGAATCACAATTGACAGAGAAGATTTGGAGCATGTAAAATCCTAAACATATCTAGGCAGCATCACTGATCAACAGGGTGGATCTGATGCAAATGTGAAGGCGTGGATCGGCAAAGCAAGAGTAGCATATCTACAACTGAAGAACATTTGGAAATCAAAACAGCCGTCTGTCAAGCAACACCAAAGTCAGAATTTTCAATACAAATTTCGAAGCCGTTCTATTGTATGGTGCGGAAACTTGGAGAACTACGAAATCCATCATCCAGAGAAATGGAAATAGACACGTGAATAATGAACAACAGTTGGATAGAACTAGAAAGGAAGGCTCATGACAGAGTGGATTGGAGAATGCTAGTCGGCAACTTATGCTTCATTGAGGGTAACAGGCGTAAGTAAGTAAGTAAGTAACATCTAAACTAGTAGTCTCTTATTCCAAATCGAAACAAATAAGAATCTCAATCAAAAACTTGATAATCTCCACAACCCCTATACCAATAATCAACATGTGCTCACTAGTGAGAAGCCGTGACCAGTGGAGCTAATCCATGTCGGGTAGAGACAGGTATCTACCTCAGTACGACGGAAGTTGGTCGCTCAATTTCATGGAATGGTTGATGTTAGACACTATCACCATTAGATGCTGGCTCAGTGGTCCAGTTGGTTAAGCGTTCGCGCGCGAGACCGAAGGCCCTGGGTTGGAATTCCGCGGGCGAGATCGTGAATGCGCACTGCTGAGGAGTCCCAATGTTATGGATGCTGAGGAAAAATATACCAATAATTATCGTGTTAAGTCTATGGTGGCCTTGGACCTTAAATGTACATTTCCTATTGGTCGATGTTTATTTCACTTGTTAAATATTGTGTAAATGTTGTCTTCTATTTTTATGGTACGATGTGGTTTGTTTGTTTGGTATATAAATAGAGTATGTCTGAAATACAATGATTCATAACTCAGAGGCTGTGACTTGTGTTCTTGACTCAACTGGCTAGGACAGACAGCGAAGCAGGGCCAATCAGGGCACTAGGTCGTCCTTATGTGTTTACGTGTCACTGTCACGGAAGCGATCGATAAATACGCTGCTTATCAAACCCTGCAGTCTCACACGTTACAACACCTAAAATAGGACGAAACGGCCATCCAATGCCTCCACGCTTTCAATGGTGTTCTAACATCAATCGGTTCATGATCTCAATCAAGAACTTAATAATCTCCACAACCCCTATACTAGTAAGAATTAACAATTCAAATCTTAATAAACAATCTAAGTTAACTTCTTTTCTTTCTCCCTCCCTCCCTCTCTCTTTTTTCATTGTGTAATCTAGAAAAGTATAAACTATACATAATATCAAAAGAGATTACATAACTCATTATATATTTTAATAATTAAATCTATACAGAAATTTACACAATTTACACAGATATCATTGATTGATAATACTTCTATGCATACTATTCTTTCTCTGATTATAATACGTTTCCTTGTAATAATAATAATAATAATAATAATAATAATAATAATAATAATAATAATAATAATGAATATTAAAGTATTCAAATAAACTGTATAAATATATAATAAGCCAGACATTGTACATGAATACCATTGTACAATAGATTTACCATAGTTGATTACGTAATCCAAATTAAAATTAAAAAAAAATTTTTTGTTTGTCAATCAGCAACGAAATATACAAACATTATAAAAAAAAGTGATTGTTATTATTATTTTTTTTTGTTTTTTTTATGTAACTATCGAATATATAATAGAATAATTAGCATATTCCTTTATTTGAATGACATAAGTAGTGATGTCATTTTTGAGATTTACATTTTATAAATAGAAATATTTCCCTGGTTGAAATCATGAGTCAATTGAAGTTAGACCACCACGGGAAACTTGGATGCACTGGATGGCTGTTTCGTCCTAGTATGGGACTTCTCAGCAGTGTACATCCACGATCCCGCATTTCGCGAGATTCGAACCCAGGTTTTCCATGGTTGTCTAGCTTTAATTGATGCATGATTTCATTCAGTGGAATTTCTAAAATCTCCACAAAACCTCTTCTGATAGAAATATTTTCCTAAGTTTATTGTGAAAATGAATTTTAAGGTGTCTTATTATAAATTTTATTTAACTCAAATCAATCAAAGAACGGGAACTATAGTCTTTCAACTCGTTTTCCTTTCTTAAAAAAATTTCAACAGGACGTTTTTAAAATAAAATTTTATCAGAAGGGTTTTGCGGATATTATAGCGATTTCAATGGTTATGATCATGAGTCATTTGAAACTAGACCATCATGGAAAACCTGGAAGCACTGCGTTTTTTTTAAACATTTTTATAATATTCTAATTCTTTCTTCTTGTACTATATCCTTATATGCAATCTTTCTTTTATATATTACCACCTTTGAATTAACTACTTTTATGATTCCGGTGTTCATCTTGTTGTGTTAATGAGGTATGGCAACCTGGACCGAAGCATATATATGCCTGGTCCTACGTTGTAGCTGACCGACTGACTGACTGGCCTGATAATTCACATTCAAAAGAAATGCGACATCTTTGATATAATATCCATCTTCAATAAAAAATTTTTAAAGAGGCATTGTCTTTTCTCATTTTTGACTCAATTGTTTCCTTTTTTTTTCTGTTCATCTCTGTCATGTAAGTAATATGAAAATTTGAGTGTTACACAACTTTGTGTAATTTTCTTTTCCTGGGAAACCATACTACGGGATAAATCAAATAGTATATCCAGCTATTTCATTCAATGAAGAGTTCTTTCTTCTTTTATAGAGAATGATCAGTCTGCTCTATATTCTCTTAAGATTAAAAAACATACTATGGGAAAGAATACCTGTCGGTTGAAAGTATTTAACTTTGAAACATGAGTATTATGTTTTAGAATAATGAAGTGATTATTTTTTTGTTTGTTTGTTTTTATGTAACTGTAGCGTTTATTTATTTATTTATTTGAATGACAGTAGAAGTGATGTCATTTTTGAAATTTACATTCTATAAATAGAAATATTTCCCTAAGTTTATTATGTCTTATTATAAACTTTATCTAACTAAAGTCAGTCAAAGGACAGAGACTATTTTTTCTTTTGTTTTTAATATTTCACTACAAATCTCTTATTTTAGCATTCAATAGTAAAAATAATTTTTTTTAGCAAGTTAACTTTCTACAGGATTGGTTCGCTAACCCCATATCCAACTCTCCTCCTTTTATCCAATCTTAGAATCGGCAATAGCCCAAGAACAGCTTCAGATGGAATTGGAGAATGCTGATCGGCGGCCTACACTCCACTGGGAGTAACAGGCGTAAATAAGTAATTAAGTAAGTAAAACTCATTAAAAAAAACTCAACATTGAACAATTTGTCTTATTTTAGTATTTCTAACTACTTCATGTATATCATTCGAGTTGAAATAGAATTGAAGATTTCGAGGTTTACAACTGACTACTATAACTTAAAGAATGAAAAAAGCTCATTACCTTTTAAAGATAATAATCGAAAGTATTTAAATTTTCTTGTTTTGTTTATTTATTTGTTTGTTTGTTTTACTACAATAAAAACAAGTTTTTTTTGTATTTTTTGAATGATAGATATTAGTTCTATTCAGAATGTTTGTTATGTTTTCATTATACTGTATATATTATTTCAAGAATTGGATTATACTCAAAGACGGATAGTGGCTAGCAGTGGAATCCAGGACGCGCGTTTCGTCCTGTTTGGGACTCGTCATCTGGATGTACCTGCATCTCAGAGTTGATGTTCACTCTGGGACTCGAACTCAGTACCGTTCACTTCAAACGCCATCGCGTTATCCACTTAGTTACTGAGTCCTGATAGCTACTTGCTTGTGCAATGGGTTGAAGTTTAATTCACTTGATATTGTTTTACTTGAATCTTCCCATTGATGTTTCAGGACTGAAATCGATCGATTTCAGTCCTGAAACATCAATGGGAAGATTCAAGTAAAACAATATCAAGTGAATTGGATTATATTATTAGTGATATCTTTTCTATCTACTACTAAAACGTCCATCACAATCATGAGACAATTATTTCCTATGTTCTAATTATTAATTTTTCTCTAGCTCAAATGTAACTTTTCTTGAAATTTTATTTTATTTATTTAAACATAAATATATTGGTACAAGGAGGCACCAAATAGATATACGCCATATAAATCATTTGATTTGTGTGAGACCAGGGATACTGCTCGGGTGCTCAAACTGGAGCAGTTGATTTTCTGTAGGGGTCAGGCTTGGAGCCTTCTACCTAAATGTCTGATCCACAAGGTGGTGGTAAACGTCAGGAGATGCATTCCCATGATAGCCGGTGACCAGCGATTTGTTCCATTTGTTCCTTCAGGACCCTGAAGCCCATGTGCACCATTGGTTTGGAATCAGGGATTTCCAAATTCCCTAGGTGAATCCTCCATATCCACCTACCCGATTAAAGCGCCGGACATTCGTACTTACTTACTTACTTACACCTGTTACTCCTCGTGAAGGAGCATAGGTCGCTCACCAGCATTCTCCATCCAACCCTGTCCTGGGCAATCCTTTCCAACTCCTTCCAGTTGTAATTCATCCTTTTCATATCTGCTTCTATTATCCGACGTAATGTGTTCTTTGGCCTTCCTCTTTTCCGCTTCCCTTCAGGATTCCAAGTTAGAGCTTGCCTCGTGATGCAGTTTGACGATTTGCGTAATGTATGTCCTATCCATTTCCATCGTCTTTTCCTAATTTCCTCTTCAGCTGGAAGTTGGTTTGTTCTCTCCCACAGAAGGCTATTGCTGATGGTATCCGGCCAATGGATGTTGAGTATCTTGCGTAGACAGCTATTTATAAATACTTGTACTTTCTTGATTGTGGTTGTTGTAGTTCTCCAAGTTTCAGCTCCATACAGTAGAATTGCCTTGACGTTCGTATTGAAGATTCTCACTTTGATATTGGTTGAAAGTTGTTTTGAGTTCCATATGTTCTTCAATTGTAGGAATGCGGCCCTTGCTTTGCCAATCCTCGCCTTTACGGCCGGACATTCGTAAACAACAATAATGTCGCGAGAATGCAATGAATGAACTTCCCTGTTAGTGACTATATACGCGTTGCCATGTGAGAGCATTTCGAGAGGGAGAGCGGACTCTTCTCACCTTTGGCTGTACCAGGGCATTGAATAAAATCTCTGAAAATCATTCATTTAAATAGGATGTACGTAGTCAATGAAATAGTAACTATTCAAAATATCTATTATTCGGTAAACTTTAATACACAAAATTATTGATTTTAAATATTTATCATTCTTTCTTCTTATTATTTATTACAAATAGATAACAGTAAAGTAGTATGCATATTTTGTGTTGGCATGAAATGCATAATTCACTTTTAAAAAAAAAGGAAGAATGAATAAATAACTTTTATTGTGAAGCAAAATACACTCAAGTAAACGGTATTAGAATAAGGATTCGTTTCTTTCTTTCTTTTTACAATGAACAATGATTCCTGTCTGCTTCTGTCAATAACTCTTCTCATTAAACTATGTTGACATTCCCATAAAATGAATGACTTTTACATTATTGAAATGTTATTTTGATAGAACTTTCTATATATATATATATATATATATATATATATATATATATATATATATTATATTTAAATATTACATTCATTTTGAGTTTACGAATATTAAACATTAACATTAACACCATTGGATGCCGGCTCAGTGGTCTAGTTGGTTAAGTGCCTTGCGCTAGACTGATGTGTCCTGGGTTCCAATCTCGCGGGGTGAGGGATCATGGATGCGCACTGCTGAGGAGTCCCATACTAAGACAAGACGGCCATCCAGTGCTTCCAGGTTTTCCATGGTGGTCTAGCTTCAACTGACTCATGATTTCAATCAAAGACTTAACAATCTCCACAGCCCCTAAACTAATAATAAATTCATTTTTATATTGGTTGTTTGAATCTTGCTATTGATGTTTAGAACTGTACAGTTTGCCTTGAGATTATCTTCAGACATAACCATTATAATATGAGCTGATGGTGGGTGGCAGTGGAATTCAGGATGCATGTTTCATCTTATGTGGGACTTTTCAGCTGGATATAATTGAATCTCAGAGTGAACATCAATTCTGTAGTGCAGGTACATCCAGCCGACAAGTTCCCTGTAGGATGAAATTCGCGTCTTGGATTCCACCGCTAGCCACCATTATCTCAAGTAATCAATAGTTACAAAAGTCACATACATCTAACACAAAAACTATTTTCCCTTAAGATTACAGTTATCAATGAATAATAATCAAGTTATTGTGCTTTTAACTTGACCTCTAACCGAAATCAAGAATTTAATGTCAACAAAATTATGGTCACAGCTATAATGATTGAAACATAATAATATATTTACAATAAATAGAAGACGAAAATTCTGACGTTACGCAACTTTGTGGGAGTTTCTCCTCCTCAGAAATCATACAGTCGGATAAATCATATAGTATATCTAGCCGTTTTATTCAATGAATGGTTCATTCGTCTCTTATAGAGAATGAGTATCAATATCGGAGCCGTTTGCTCCACATTCTCTTAAGGTTAAAAAACATACTATGGGAAAGAAAACCCATCAGTTGAAAGTATTTAACTTTGTAACATGGGTATTATGTATTAGAATAATGAGATGAGTAATTTTGCTAAACAAATTGTGAATTCAATGACTCGACCATTATTGACTGAAATGACTAAGACATAGATTACTTAATCCTAGTCAATGTCTACACAAACACAATTCTGACTTAAATATAAGTTGATAGAATGATAAATAGTAACTAAATGAGGTGTCTGACTACTGAACGTCGATAAGTGATATATCATGGTTGCGATTAATGAAATAAATGTAACAAATTATTGTATATGTTTTCTAGTACATTTACACATCAACAGTGATTTCACATTTATATTCATTATTTCACTTCCTTTCAACCTTTAATTTACTATCGTTCTATATTTTTTTATAAAACTTATAACCGTCTATTTCGATAAAGATTATCTATATTATTTCACTTTATTTCTCATCGTTTTGATTTAATATGTCGCTATGCTGATATATATATATATATATATATATATATATATATATATATCAAATGGGGTTTTTATGAATATTATTAGTAATTTCAAAAGCTCAGATCATGAGTCAATTGAAGCTAGACCACCATGGAAAATCTGGAATCACTAGACCGACTGTTTCATCCTATTGTGGGCTCTTCAGCAGTGCGTATCCACGATCCCGCCTCGCTAAATTTCAACCCAAGACCTATCAATTTCGAAGGCGAACTCTTAACTTCTAGATCACCGAGCTGGCCGGCATCCAACGGTGTTAATATTTAATTTCAACTAAATCACGAAGTTGAGTGACACATCCACCGTTGTCTCCAGTGAGTTACTATTATCTCACAGCAGACTCAGTTGAACTCAATTAGTCTATGCTTCCATTGACTCATGATCTCAACTATTGAAATATATGTATATAACGACGACTTGGATCGATGTACGTTCATACCAGATCCTGTTTTGTCTTTCACTGACCGATTACAAACTATTCTAATAAGATCAGGTAATACCTAACCTAACTATATATATCTATATATATATTAAGAATTTCTTAAGATTTATTCATCTAAAATCTAATCTTATTACTCATGAATATAATTTTCACTTATATCTATTTTATATAACAGTCTCGAAAACAAAACAAATCTATGACCTATTATTCTTTAATACTAAATAAATACCAAATATGAAAAAGTTCATTGAATATATTTACCTTTTTTGTCGTTGTCATTGTTGTCGTTGTTGTCGTCGTTGTTGTCGTTGTTGTTGTTGTTGTTGTTGTTGTCGTTAACTTCATTCATCTTAACTAAGATTTAAATATGATAACTAGAAGTAATCATAAATATATAAAACTAATGTTACTTTTAAAACAAAACAAAAAAAAATAAATACAGATTTTATTAGCATATGATTACATAATCCAGGATTGTACAATGTAAAATTGATGACATTGATGTATATGACTAACCCGTATTACACAGACTACTAATTCCTTTCAACTATGAAATTGTATGAAAATTCTTTCACTATTTTTTTCAAGTTGAAAATTTATTATAGCAGTTAATCTTGTCTAATAATGAACCTGATATATTTTGTCTGATCTATGTTTAGTATTTACTCTATGATATGAGATTATAATAAATATAAATAAAACTTAAGGGATAGTGGTGAAGATTTGTAGCTCAAATGGATGATTTATTCTCAGAGCTAGATAGTTTGGTCATGGAGCCTTCATCGTTTGTCTGAACGACATCATCAGCACAAACTTCAAGTAGAAGTGAAGTGTTTGAATTTCTCCGTATTCGGTTCATAGCTTGTCCTGTAGACCTCGATATTGATTAGTTCTTGTTGACCTTAAACTTGTCATTGTTCACTTCTTTGTTTTTGGTTGTATCTCCGATTGGTTTGATTTTTGTTCCTATGTTTGTGCATAATTTTCCTGATTGGTTGATAAGTCGGGCCGATTTCAATGTGCTTGTTTATTGCTGATTGACCTGAGTGTCAAACTTCTAAAAATTCTTTGGTGTTTTTGGAATTTCCTCTGTCCAAGATTTCCACATTTTTCCAGTTAAATAAGTGTCCACATGTATTGATATAAGTGAGGAAATGCCATCGCGTTTGACTGCTAATTGACCAATCAACATCGAGGTCTACAGGACAAGCTGTGAACCACATATGGAGGAATTAGAACACTTCACTTCTATTTGAAGTTTGTGCTGATGATGTGGTTCAGAAGAACGATGAAAGCTCCAAGACCAAACCATTCATCTCAGAGAACAGAACTCTATCAAAAACTTAAGCGATATTGGGTAGGATAAGATGAGTTTTATTATTTTCATAGATGTTAGACCATTCTAGTATGAGACTCTTTAATAGTTCACATTCATAACTTCTTGTTTGAGAATAGGATGCAGAACCTTTGGTTTTGAACGCGAACGTTTAAAACTCTAGACAACTGAGCCGAGGTTTAATGACGTTAATACCTAACTTGAGCCATCATTATTATTTTTGTGAAAGTGATTTTCATGACAAACTAATATCAGGTAAGGAAATATTAGAATGTTTGTAAAACACTAATTTAGACGTTTCATACACATTGTTCCCTTTATTATCTTAAAGAGAGAGTAAGAACGATGATTAATGCACAATAATAGGATTTCATTTTATTTCGTTAGATTCTAATCGGCTGCTTATAACTTATAGTATTTGAAAATCAACATTATTACAAATATTGACATACTTATAAATATAACGGTGATTAGAGATGAACTAAACAAGAAAAAACGTCTCATGAAAGAGTCATCGTTTACCATAGCTAATGAGCATCCGATTTCCTTCCTAGATTATATTAAGACAGAAGCAATAACCGTGTACATAAATGAAATTTATTCAAACTGTTCTTCGGACATTATGTTTTCCTCCTACTTTTCTAGCTTTACTGAATTGTTCTTCCTAATTACATTTCGTATAAATAACATTTTATTTTATCATTATTTTAAGTAACCTTTTATTTTCTTTCAAAACCATCCGTCTTTATCTAATCTAATTAACATTCTTTATCAATATCCAAGGTCTTAAAAACTAAATTTTTAGTTTCTTCATGATACTAGTGTGGTATGGGTTACTTATATCCACACAAGTAGTATATAACGATGGTCAAGCATAGAATGTATTTCAGTAAAGGCGGACTGCTTGAGCATCTGGGTTACCTGTTCCTGCCATCTAAACATTTCAACAAGTTATCTATTTTGTTTGTTTTAATATATCATTATGTCTATTAATCGCATATGCTATCCTGATGTATTTCTGAAAAGTGTACAACCTTTCGTTGTCAAAGTTACAAAAAGCTCAATAAGAGACAATGTGGTTGCTGGCAATATACAACGAAAAGAATGTACATTATTCAGATGTTCATTTACTGAACTGCTAATATCTAACTAGCAATCACTCAATATTTATCGCCAGGACCGACCAAGAAGAAAGAAACGGAAACTTGTTGAAATACTTTGTGCTGAGGATTCTATATTGTATCACAAATATAATATTGAATAAAGCTAATAATAATAATAATAATAATAATAATAATAATAATAATAATAATAATAATAATAATAATAATAATAAGGAAACAACGGGAACGGAACGCAATTGGTATGAAAACGCATGAACAATGAAATCTGAGACAATGGATTGATGTTTACAACAGGAACAGTCAAGTTTGATATGATAAATTGATATTTCGCAAATTAACGATTTACTATATGGTTCTCAGATTTTATTGACATGCTCTGTAATTATGTTCTCCAATAGATCCGATTATCCCCACTTGTGTTTTTGTTCACTACACTAAAATAAAAAAGACGAGGTGGCGTATTGTTAGTTGGATGATCATTACTAAGAAAACTATTATGCATTAATATGTAAAGTTTCATACATTGTATTGTTAGACGACAAAACGTTCACCCACAAAAAATCAATAAGATCATTGTAAATCGTAGGTATTTTGTTGCATGAATTATATTGCAAAATCTTGTACACATTATTCACATTTGTAGGGCCAGAAAAATATCACTGAGCCCTAGTCAAATCATCCGGCGTTTGGGTCACTGAATGTCCAACGGTTCATCAACCCCGCCAAGGTCAAGGACAGCCAACACACATTAGATAATCGTACGCCATGGACTGGCCTATGTAGTGTTCGTCACAATATGTTCTACGTACCCATCCTCACTAATATATTTCCGCAATAACGCTCTTTATGTTATACAGTCTTCAAAGCAGCCATAGTACCTTGATACAGCGATAGGATAATCCACGTTAGGTGCTGATCGCGAAGTGTGACTTCGAAGTTAGCTGCTTCGTCACACTATTCCCGTCTAACTCGAGAAGGCCCTCAATCATTCGACATAGATCATTTACGTTAATGATCTATACATCCATATGCAACAATGTCTTAGACAATCACTGCGAAATAAGACGAAAACCAATGGATTAATTTCTACATTGGGCTCAGATAGTTGACTCTCAAAGTGGCTTTATTATGAAAATATCATACAAGTCAATTAAATGTATGGTTATCACACACAAAAACCTGTTATAAAGTTGTTGGTCTGTGTTGATGGTGGTGTAGTGTTCCAGCCAGACTGATTGGTAAAGTCATATGCTGGTGGAGCCTTAGAACATTCTGGAATAGATTCCTCGTTTTCAAGGCACACAAACTCACATCGTGGACATGTTTTTGTGGGGAACCGTGGACCCGCAGGTCGTAGCGTGTGTGAATGTCACACCAAGAAGAGTAATTAAATGAATTTCTAAGTTTTACTTACTCTGGATAAATATAGTCTACATATAAACTGGGTGACACACAGACTTTCATCCACATGCATACCATTTGCATATAACTATATACATGAACTAAATAGACCCGAGGACTTCTGCGATTCTTATACATAAGCAAACACATCAGGTAACCCATTGCAGTTAAGTGAGCCCCGTGTTGAAACCTGAGTTAGCCAGAGATACAACGGAGTGGGTGATTAATCCTATCTCTGTAGACCGCCTAAGTTGGGTAGCAATGTTGCCCCTATTATCTAACAGCGCCTCAAGGAGACCTTACGTCGGATGTTGCTACGTTAATTGCCAAAAGACGAGACTATAGAGTCATTCATCGTACACACTCATAATCATTTCACATACACATACAAATATTTTACCAATACTATTACAAACAATAGTTCTAGACATTGAAACAACATTTGATGTCATAAACAACTCATCATATGATAAACATACAGATTGATGAAATGTAAAATCTTATGACCTAATAATCAGATTTTAGTATTTCTAACACAAATATTCAATGAATTTCTTTTTCAATTTATCTTGTTTACATTTATTTATATTAAAAAAAAGGTGAATGAGAATGAATTTTACCCAAAATAAATGATTGTTTAGATTTCACTTCCCTTACGCCTATTACTCCTCGTGGAGGAGCACAAGCCACCCACCTGCAATCGCCATCCAATCCTGTCCTGGGGAATCCTTTCCAGTTCTTTCCACTTCTTATTCATCCTTTTCATATTTGATTCAATTTCCCGACATAATGTGTTGTTTGGCTTTCATCTTTTCCGTTTCCCTTAACGATTCCAAGTTAGGACTTACCTCATGATGCAGTTTGATGATTTGTATTAATGTATATCCTATCCATTTGTATCGTCTTTTCGTAATTTTCTCTTCATCTGGAATCTGGTTTGTTCTCTCCCATAGATGTCTATTGCTGATGATATTAGCCTGATTGTTTCAAATTATTATTGAATTTCTATTTACTAATACTTCAACTGATTGAACATATCAAATCTGAAAATGTGGAAATAAATAAACTGAATTAAAAGTACAAGTTTGATTGAAATGAAATTTATGTAAGAGAAGTATGTAAGTATTAGGAAATGTTAAGATATTCAAGAATGAGATGGAAACCGAAATAGAAGTAAGTAGTAAGCTACTATTCTTAAGTCTACTGATCATTAGAATTATTTTGGAAAATTCTATAACTTATTTATATGCAAACCCAACTTCTGATGATCAAAATGTCAACTATGAAAGAACTAACCAAGTAACTGAAAATGATTTACTACAAAATTTATTTTCAGATTAAGATTTCAAATTTGTGTAGTAAAGATAGAAGGCCTACGGCCTATGTTGTTCCTTTTCTTGTATGCATTTATAAGTATCTAATCTTCTCTTAAATGAGTCAATTGAAGGTGCGGACATCACTGCTTCGGGTAACAGGTTCCAAGAATTAATGAACTCGTGTGAAAACCTGTACGCCATGGGTATTTTTCTCGTTCTTGGCTTTTCTATTCGCTAGCTATGTCCTCTTAGATGTCCCGATCTAGTGGGAAGAAAAAGAGAGAATAAGTTAGGTCCAAAATCATTTCTTAGTGTTCTATACATCAAAATGAGATCACTTCTTAGTCTGCGATAGGACAGAGTAGAGAGGTCCAGCTTTTCAAGCCGCTCTTTGTATGGTGAACCCCAGAGTTCTAGAATTGCGCGGGTATCCTCCCTCTGTACTTTTCACGGGATATCCGAATCACCTTTCAAACAGGGGCTTGCAGCCTTAACGCAGTTCTCAAGCTTAGTTCTCACTAAGGTTGTGTATACTGTAGTGAACATGGTAGTAGCTAACATAGTGAATCTCCGTCTTAAAGCCTATAGGTTTCTAAACGCCTTAGCTGCAACTTCCCAGAAGTGGGCCGTGATTTTAAGATCATTACTCACTATCACCCCAAGATCCTTGTGAGACTGGACCACGAGTACGGGCACTTCCCCTATGCTGTACCTACTAACCTTTCTATCCCCAAAGTGCATGTAAACACACTTTGCCGCGTTGATAGGCAACAGCCACTCTTTAGACCAGTTAATAAAAATATACTTCAGTATACCTCACTAAAAGAACAAATGAAAAGTAATACTTAATGAATCTATTTCCAAAAACACATCAAAGAACACAATCGAGATTATTAAGACATTCAGGAATAATTGTAACTCACAAAATCATTCCTGTCAATATTATGTAACACAATAATAAAGGAAGATAAACTAAATATTATCTCACTGATTGAAATCATGAGTCAATTGAAGCTAGACAACCATGGAAAACCTGGAGGCACTGGACGGCCGTTTCATCCTAATATGGGACTCCTCAGAAATGCGCATCCACGATTTCGTACCCCGCGAGTTTAACACCGTTGGATGCCGGCTAGCTCAGCGGTCTGGTTGGTTAAACGTCTGGCGCGAGACTGATAGGTCCTGTGTTCGAATCTCGCGGGGTGCAGGATCGTGGATGCGCACTGATGAGGAGTCCCATACTAAGATGAAACGGCCATCTAGTGCTTCCAGGTTTTTCATGGTGGTTTAGCTTCAATTGACTCATGATTTCAATCAGTGAAATTTCTAAAATCTTCACAAAACCCCTTCTGATAAATATTATCTGACAGATGAGTTTCAGAAACTTAGAGAAATGGTAATCAATGTACTTATAAATTGACCGGTAAATGAAAATAAACAAACTATATCATCCACCAAAATATGATTACTTATCACAAGATTAAGAGAGAGAGAGAAAGGTCATTTGATAATGAGTATACAAATTACAGCAGTACATTTATAGACAATAATTAATCAATGTCTAAATCAATAAAATGAGCTTTTATTATCTTTCTGAACAACATCATCAATATAGACTTCCTTTCAGAAAATGAAAAATGTAATATTGATTTGAAACAATCATTTATTTTGGGTAAAATTCATTCTCATTCACCTTTTTTTTTAATATAAATAAATGTAAACAAGATAAATTGAAAAAGAAATTCATTGAATATTTGTGTTAGAAATACTAAAATCTGATTATTAGGTCATAAGATTTTACATTTCATCAATCTGTATGTTTATCATATGATGAGTTGTTTATGACATCAAATGTTGTTTCAATGTCTAGAACTATTGTTTGTAATAGTATTGGTAAAATATTTGTATATGTATATGAAATGATTGTGAGTGAGTACGATGAATGACTATATGATCTGGTCTTGTGGCAATTAACATAGATCAATAGCTTCATGATGATTTGCGTCGCTTTTCGAACCCGTATACATACTAATGAAGCTTATAATAATCAAAGATATCATGCTTAGAGAAGGTTCTGATTAGTCAAAGCATCAGTTTAATTGTAGTTACTCGGACGTTCTACTGACAAATATAAAGATATACAGAACCCTGATCACATGTTAATTTCATATCAATTCTTTCCATCCATGAATAGTTATTTTTCTGAGCTCAGTACCTTAGTGATTACATCGATTGCCTCTCAACATGTACGCTCGAAATTCTATTGATCAACTACGGTCAAGGCGATAGGGTAGAACAAAGAGCCCCCATACAAACAGTATCGTTCAAAATTGCACATGAAAAACCGGGAATGTGTTATTTCGAAACACAGTCTACAAACTTCTGTCACATATTCACGACAGATCAGATGATTTTAATTGTTTACATTTCAAGAACCAATTAGCATAGTTCTAATACATCAAATGATCAGTTAAGTTTTCAAATATTATTCTCTTTTAACTAACAATTAGCAGAATGAGTTTTGTGGAGAATTTAGGAAATTTCACAGGTTGAAATCATGAGTCAATTGAAGCTAGACCATCATGGAAAACCTGGGAGCACTGGACGGCCGTTTCGTCCTAGTATGGGACTCAGCAGTGCGCATCCACGAACCCTCACCCCGTGGGATTCGAACCCAGGACCTACTGGCTTCGCGCGCAAACAACTGATGATTTTTATATATGATGACAATAACACTAAATAAACTAATTACAATTATGTACTAGGCAGCTGTTACAGATTCGAACATCAGAAACAAATTTAATAATTCAATTTAACTTTCACCAATTACAGTAATTAATCATTTATCAATCAATAATTAAATCATAATATTTAATGAATACTCCATTATTAATCAATAATCTCAACACTGACTACTTTAACCATAGAATCCGCACACTTTTCAACTCATTTTATTTATTCACATTGATAATAGTGCTGCATGATTAATTCAATGATGGATGGTTTTTCATGATTAGATCATAATATCATATAATACATAGAGTGAATTATTGAATTTCAGGTCTCGGTCAATTTATCATAAGATTATTCACAGTATCTACTATGTCTTATGAGTAGTTTTACCATGTTCTATATATGATGATTTATATTAGTCCACGTGATCAAAGCTTACATGTAAGTAAGAATACAACGAAAATGATCCAGATTTATTATGGTACAATTACAAATTATGGATAGAAGCCCATAAAATGTACATTGTTCATTGTAATGTAAGTTCATGTTCATTGAATAGGTTAAATAAGGTCACACACACACATACACACACAATTGTGAATAAATATCAAACGTCATCTTCTCACTCAATTAAACAATCAACCAACTAATGAGAATACATGAATGAACAATTTTCAATGGGGGGGGGGCGGTTGTTGCTTTATATATATAAATTGTACTTTAGAATGATCCAGGTTCAAGGTCACTCAGTTAGGAAACTTCTATGCATGTTTAAACAAAAATTTATTTTTAGTCACTACCCTTTTTACCCCATTTATATTTATTACAGAAAAAAATATCTTTGGAAATGGAAATATATTTGAAATATGACATTTATTACCGCTAAAATTGAATGTAGGTGGTGGTGTATTACGAATAAATTAGCATTGGAACTATTGATTAGTTTTGTTACTACCAAATCATAGAATTCATTTTAAACAACTGATAAAAAAAAAGATAAATAACATGATTTTAATAACTAGTTCATAATTGATCGATGTTTTCTAGTTGCTGCCCCCGAATTTCCTGGTACGGCCGAGGATAGGGAGAGTCCGCTCTCCCTTTCGAAATGCCCTCACATGGCCATACGTATACAGCCACTGCCAGGGAAGTCCTACTCACTGCTTTCTCGTGGCGGGGGTGTTGTTTACGAAATTGAGAGGACGAAAAGCGAATGTCCGGCGCTTTAACCGGATTCCAAACCAATGGTGCATATGGGCCCCAGTATTATAAGGGAATAAATGGCGTATGAACTAATCGTTGGTCACCGGCTATCATGGGACTGCATCTCTTGAGGGTGCTCCACTGCCTTGTTGGTCAGACCTTCAGGTCGAAGGCTCGTGGAGTGGCCCGGTTTGGGCACCCGAGCAGTATGACAATTTTCACACATATCAAATGAGATCTTTATGGCTCATATGTATTTGATGCTTCCTTGTACCAATATCTATGTGTTAAAATAGATCAATAAATAAATTTATCGTTATCTATGATTGGATACCTTTTTACCGAAATGGCTTGCAATTAGTCCCAGTTATTGAGATGTAGTTATTATTTACTTCCTTATAAATTCGAAGTTTTTTGCGTGAATGCATGAGTCATTATCAAAGAGGCTCAAAATCTAAGTAATTGGTTTCAAGTTCAAATCTTGCTTTTCTTAGTTCTGATTTAAGCGACTAGGTAGTATCAATAGCCGAATCATAAAGTCTGGACTTAAATTAAGCATACATACCTAAAGTTGTTAAATAAATTGCAGTTAAACAAATAATAAACATTAAGTTTTAAAATTATCTTATTCATCTCTTTAGACAATATCGCTTATGTATAGTCCTCCTTTACTATTGATCTTGCTTTATTACATCACTGAGTTGATCAAATCTACCAATCAAGTTGTAATTTACCCACTTATTGAAATAATCCGTACTCTTGATTAACCTGTTTCCACATAGATAAAGACTACTCGGGGTAAGGTCTGAACTTGGATTACAGGCGATAGCTAACTTGTTACATACACAATTTACGAGAAACTAAAATTGTTTGAAAAATTTAGACACAGTTCGCCGAATATCACTATCTAAAGTGTGGAATTACGCTCTAGTCAATTTCCACCAATCATCTATCATATCCAATAATGCTTTATCAACCAACTTCTAGGAATGGTTGGACATGTATAACGTATACCCAGACATGTGAAGTAAGAAACCTAAAGGGCATCCCTGAATGGTTTCAACAGAAAATTAATCCGTCTGACCTTACTGAGAATGTGGTATAAAATTTTCAACCCTCATATTGTGATCAGTTAATAGAGATACTACTCTCAGTACCAATAACTTATTGTGACATACAACAAACCAACTTCCAGATGAAGAGGAGATTAGGAAAGGATAGTGTAATCGGATAGGAAATACGTTGCGGAAATCATCAAACTACGTTACGAAGCAAGTCCTAACTTTGAATCCTGAATTTAAAAGAGAAAGCAGAAGACCCAAACACATATTTTGTCAAGAATCGGAGACAGATATCAAAGAATGAATATCACTTAGAAAAAAAGTTTAAGGAGAATACAGGACAGAGTTAGCTGTAGAATTCTAGTCAGTGACCTATGCTCCCACGAAGGGCAACAGATGGAAGTAAGGGATTGAGATAGTAACAAAAACCCTTTAAATTTGTTAAGTATTTTCAGCAGTTGAGATCATGAGTCAATTGAAGTAGATCACCATGGAAAACCTGGAATCACTGAACGGCCATCTCATCTTAGTATGGGACTTCTCAGCAGCGCGCATCCACGAGCCTGGCCCCCCCCCGCGAGATTCGGACCCAGGACCTATCAGTTTCGCGAGCGAACACCTAACCTCTAGACCACTAAGCTGGCCGGCATCCAACGGTGTTAATATATAATTTCAACCAATTCACGAAATTGAGCGACACATCCACCATTGTCATGAGTGAGTTACTATCTCACAACAGACCTGGTTGAACTCCAATGATCACTGCTTCTCACTAGAACTCCAGGATATACATCTTGAAGCCGATCACCAGTGAGCATATATTGATTGGTATCAGAAAAGGTATTGTGGATATTATATTAATTTCAATGGTTGAGATCATGAGTTAATTGAAGCTAGATCACCATGGTAAATCTGAAAGCACTGGACGGCCGTTTCGTTCTATTGTGGGACTTCTCAGCAGTACGCATCCAGTTTAGTATTGTTTAATAGTTGGGATATTTAAGCTTCATTTTTGCAACAACAAAAAAAAACACAACAGTCTACCACCTATCCTATAAACATTTACTAATGAATTTATTCGATTCCTTTGTATCATGTATTGTCAGATTATCATCTTCGTTATCATATTATTGTTATTGTTATAATTACTAGGGCAAATCGACAATTGAAATTTCATGATTTCATCATCTTTATTATGATTGGTTGATTTATAAAGTATAACGCCTACACAATATTCATATATTGGGAAATATATAGATTCTGACTGTAAGCGTCATCCCACGCCTATGAACAATGAATGAATGAAGAAATTGATAGGATAGATTTATTCTATTAATCTATTGATAAATCAATTCCGTGCATTTTCTTTATCGAAACTGCTTGTTGGTTTGGTATTAGTCCAACTATAAATTTATTTAAAAAAAAAAAAAAAAAAACTAGACAAAGGAAACAATTACTTTAGTAATGAAGATACAATTTATATCCACAACAGTCACTAATATATGGGGTACATGATAAATTTTGGATTTTTATTTTTCAAGTTTGACAAAACCATTCAGCTCAGAGAACAAAACTCCATCAAGATCATTCACCTGAGCTACAAATCTTCTCCATCATCTCAAAATAAAATCTAGTGAATGTGCTAAAAGTGAAACAACTTTCTATAAACATTTAATATCAATAGTCCACTTATAAAGTAGGACTTCAGACTCTCTCTCTCTCTCTCTCTCTATATATATATATATATATATATATATATATATATATATATATAGGCAGAAATCAACACATTCTGACAGATCATTTAGATTATGGTTCAGTTCATGTAAGTCACAGTTGTAAAAAAAATTTAATGAATAGATGTATTAATCTCGTTAAAGATAGGGATGACCGACAGGTTGAATTGAATGAAGTTTTGTCTACGTTTAGGTATAACAATGATCCCCAAAGAATTTTAAAAGAAGATTATTAGAAATGAAAGAAAAACTAAACTAGAGAGTATACTGAAATATTGGATGTCTACCGTGGTTATCCCATACCGTAATGCAATATCGGAAGAAATCAAGAGGATTCTGAGCAAACACTATATAAGAGTGTATTTTCGGGCTTGTGACACTATAAAATCAGCATTATTGAAAGTTAAGGATAGGTTCCCAAAGGGAGAGCAACAGAATGCTGTCTATGAGATCAACTGTTATGACTGTAATGCAGTGTATGTGGGAGAAACTTCCAGACGATTGAATGTGAGGTTGAAAGAACACAATGTTTGAAAAACGTCCCCAAATCCGTGGTTGATCTGGTGATAATTGAGAACAGGTCAGCAATAACGTTACACGAGTTTGAAACAGAGCACAATATCATTTTTGAAGGGCTCAAAATATTTCAGAAAGGTTTTAACACATAAAGAAAGATTGACAACAGAAGCGCTGTATATATGGGAGAACAAGAACAGCCTAAACCGAAAGGATGATATTCAACTAGCAACTACTACTTTAACAAGTACTTTGACCCATTCTCTATCCAACTTGTTTATTTCATATGCATCATTATTCTGACTGAAATCATTGTGGGTTATTTTAGCAATACAATTATGTACTTGATGATTCTCATTTTTACATACATATTGATGACTCAGAAACAATTTTTTTCAACCTTCAACTTGCACTTTTATTTTTTCCTTCATACATAAAAACATATTAACACCTAATATCAACTGTTGATAACTCAACCGTACACATACATACATACATACACAATCCATTCATTTATTTGTTTTCACATGATGAGCATTCTATTTACTAAAGTCAACATCCAAATATGATTGGATTAACATAGTATCTGATTTGATTATTGAACGCTACATATTTCTTTGATGATTTCGATTATTACCCTGAAGAAGTTTAGACAGATTAACTGGACGAAACATTGGAATTATTTAAAAATTTCAATCGCTGAGATTATTTTAAAATAGACATGGCAACCAATTTTTGTCAAACTATTCGTTCTAATATTGACGAATATTCGTCTATGGTGTTTTTAGTACTATTTTATTCGTTTCATTTGTATTTTATCTCTTCATAACTAATCACTTCGACTAGTATTACTTACTTACTTACTTACGCCTGTTACTCACAATGGAGCATAGGCCGCTGACCAGCATTCTCCAACCCACTCTGTCCTGGGCCTTCTTTTCTAGTTCCATCCAATTCTTGTTCATTTTTCTCATGTCTATCTCTATTTCCCGGCGTAATATGTTCTTTGGTCTTCCTCTTTTCCTTTGGCCTTGAGAATTCCATGTGAGGGCTTGTCTTGTGACGCAGTTCGGTGCTTTCCTCAATGTGTGTCCTATTCACTTCCAGCACTTCTTCCTGATTTCTTCCTCCGCTAGGATCTGGTTTGACTTCGACTAGTATAAGTCAACTGAAACTGAGATATTTTTTAATTGGTCAACAGAATATTCTGATCACGTTGTTCTGATGATGTAATATGCCAATTATAAATTTCTTTTTAAAAGTGCTGATGAGTTAATCAGATTTGAGGTAGCGGGCAATTGGGTGAGACTAATCTCATTTTTGATACTAACCCAATTTTCATCCGTAAATCGTATCGTGAATTCGCAGACTATTTCAAAATTGTATACAATATATTATTTATCCATATCAGCTACCTTCTGACTAGCTGAAAATTGAATTTACAATTCGTAATCATTTAAGAGTCTCTGAAGGTCATCAGTACATAAGTTTACTAATATTTTTCTAAATATTCTTTGAGAAAACGAACATTTCACTGGATATGATTTCCTCGGTCGACATCTAATACATTCTTTAATTGAACTAGTAAGTATCATCTGAAAGATTATAAAGCTTTGATGAAATGTTTGTTCTGATATGAATGTACATTATATTTATTACTACATATGACTGTCAATCTATTATTAAACATTTTACGTATTGTAATGTCACAAACTGGACAAGCCTGAAGAATGTTTTAATCCATAGTATGGAAGATCAAAAATATAACCTTTAAATAAAGTTTCCAGTATCACTAACATACTATTTACTAATTTCTCAGTTTAGTTTCATGAAAAGTGGTTAATCAGGAAGGGTGACAGTTTCTTTTTATGACGATTAGTCGATTGACACATGAATTTGGGATTAAATTTAAAACATATCAGTATTTTCAAGTACTAGAGCTTTCTTTAATCATTTGGAAAAGTGTCTGAAATTCAATAAACATTTCACGTTTTAACTTCATTAGTAATGAAATTGTAGGGCCAGTGAAATGTCACTGAGCCCCAGCCAAATCATCCGGCAGTTGGATCACTGAATGTCGAACAGATCGTCGCTCCCTGCCAAGGTCATGTACAACCGACGCGCATTAGTTAATTGTATGTCATGGACTGGCCCATGCGGCAGTGGTCTTACTTTGGCTTGTATCTACTTTAACTAATATATTTCTGTAATAACGTCCTTTGTGTTGTACAGTCTTCAAAGCATCTATAGTACCTTGTTACGTCAATGGGGGTAGTCCACGTAAGGTGCTGACCACGAGGTGTGACTTCGACGTTAGTTGGTTCGTCACACTATTCACGTCTAACTCGAGTAGGCCTCCAATCGTTTCGACATAGATCATCTACGTTGGTGATCTACACTGGTGAGCAAGACTTCGAATAACGCAGTCTATCACTATGATCTTTATTTTTGCATTCTATACTTATTCTTTTTCATTTTTATCATCGCCTATGTTAATCTGTTACTGTGAACTTTCGTTGCTTCATGTCAATGTTGATTAGTATTTAAACTTAGATACTTAGTTCAATCGACAGAACTAACCAATCAACTACGATTATAATCGGCTATCGTGGTTCTTTAACAAGCATTAGCAGCATGTAAATGCTCCTGTGTAATATGTCTGTTAAAATATCAACCACTCGTGAGTATAGCCACAAGGCAACACGAACGCATATCTCTTTGTACCTTATCCACTGGTATAAATAAGACAAGATTAACTATCGACTATAAATTCATCTTTCTGCTTAACCACTATCCACTAGAATGTTCTGCTTTTTTTACCACTGCCTGCCTAATTTCCAATTGCTGAGTTCCATGGCCAAACAGAGGATACGAATGCTAGAAATTCACGTCTACAACGCTGTGTTAATCGAAAAATTTAATCAACAGTACCTCGTACATAATCCAGATTCAAACTACTGCCTACTTCATTACTTAAAGGCAAGGGTAACCCAGGCGAGTTTCATAATTTCATTAGATTATTTCGTACTATATTTATGATGCGTGATAACATTTCGTAGTTGCTTTCACGTAAACTAGTCATATATTCTGTCACTGCCGTCAAGTTTTAGTCGAAATCATGTACATTTATGACTCGTTAGTCGACATACTGTGGTAAAACATATTGCATGTACACGAGCACGCTTAGTCCATGTCCCAAGTACACATGTTGTCGTACTTAATATGTCACTTAACGCTAGGTAATAAGCTCTTTGTATCATCCTTTTACGAAATGGCCACGTTACCTGGACCCTCTAAACCTTAGTTACATTGGTGGTTACCATTTTAATTAATGTTTATTATACCCCTTGTATTTGCTAATAATTCACACGGTAAATCATGGCTCGATTTCCTTATTACACGACAGTCATTTTAATTCTATTTTCGGTTTATTTACATGCGATACGGGTTTGGAAAATATCTAAACGTCCTCGAAAATTCTCCACGAACCCAACCATAGTTTCGTATATGTTTTTATTCACACATCCAACTGTTACGCTAATCATACCTAAGCGAACGTTCAGTGCAACTGTCAATATACGTAAGAACGATGTTATTTAGACTTGACATTGTAACACATCTGAACTATTGTAGTTGTTCTACTTCGATGTCGTACTTCATTTTATGAAGTATTGTTTCCTCGTGGCTGTTATTTAACAGATGATTCCGGTACATCAATCGGCTGTTCAACTACTCGACGATTTACAACCTGTCCAGTTCAATTGGTGGTCTGACGACAATATCATTCGCGCGAATCATCAGTTTATGCAGTCGAGCGAATCTCCTGCAAACTGAAAACGATATTGTCGCCTCTATCCCAACACTGACAGCGTTTTTCACGGGTATCATTGACATGAGTCCAGAGTGACACTCTTGGTTTCTTATGTTCTTTTCGATATTTTTCTGTTCACTAACCGAACAAACACGCAGCATTCACCGTTTATCATCTTTTAGAGACTTCATCGTGCCACCTTTGCTGTGGATTTGTAGCCTTCAACCCTTACTGACTGTAACAGCAGTCATCGACTTTTCAAACTGTGACTACAAGTTGGTCAATAGCTTCGCACAACGAAATAACGACCACTCTTCACTGTTATACTTCTGTACTTACGGTTAGTCTGTTAGATATAGATATAACTAGAATTCGACACTAATTAATGGCTGTCAACGACACTGCCCGACTTACAACTTTAAACTAATGACAGTACAAATATGGATATCGATTGATAATACACTTATCCTACTATCGCTATAGCATCATTACTCTTGCGGCAGACTTAACGTTTGTCATCGGAGGAACTGAATTACTTGTCAAGGCTATATATTTCAGCGCGACTTGATAGAACAATAAAACGTTTTGTTCTTTTCATTATTTCTATGGTTAATCAATTTACGTTTAAGCAACGACCTACTAACATATTATGACTCGCTGTTTCCCGACCAGTTTCTGCCGCCTCCTTTCCATTTGTTTTACAGATAAGCAATACCTGGAGAATTTATAATATTCGTTTGGCACTCTCCGGCGCGCGACTGCTCCCAACATGTTTGGTACCGATTCAAACGGCCGCTGAATCTGGTGGGGAGTATTGTAGGGCCAGTGAAATGTCACTGAGCCCCAGCCAAATCATCCGGCAGTTGGATCACTGAATGTCGAACAGATCGTCGCTCCCTGCCAAGGTCATGTACAACCGACGCGCATTAGTTAATTGTATGTCATGGACTGGCCCACGCGGCAGTGGTCTTACTTTGGCTTGTATCTACTTTAACTAATATATTTCTGTAATAACGTCCTTTGTGTTGTACAGTCTTCAAAGCATCTATAGTACCTTGTTACGTCAATGGGGGTAGTCCACGTAAGGTGCTGACCACGAGGTGTGACTTCGACGTTAGTTGGTTCGTCACACTATTCACGTCTAACTCGAGTAGGCCTCCAATCGTTTCGACATAGATCATCTACGTTGGTGATCTACAAAATTATTCCTCTGAAACTATACTCAAAAGCATGTTTGCAATTATTAATAACTCTAGTTGTTTAAAATGTATTATATATCATATATAATCCAACGAGTTAACTTTCCCTTATACACCAACATACATATGTTCCACATCTCCAGCGTTACGAAAACTCAGTCGACACATGAAATTACTATAGAGAATGGTAAAAACGATCTACTGGTCATTTTGTTCAGAGTACAATCAATGAAATCACCACTGAATAGATTTTAGAAGACAGGTCCATTTCTCATCGAGCGATTGTATGAATATATATTATAATGAAGTAACTATTGATCAGAAATACAGCACAAATATCATAAAACAACTCATTTGCATTCAATTATACCCATTGTAGAAGATTTACTAATGCATTAGTCACAGACATTAGCATAAAAGATCCAAAAACTCCTTAGATTTAAAGACAATTTAAAATCGAATAAAGAATTGACATTAGAAAAATGAGGGTGTTACACGTATAATACCTACTTGGAATATCAAAGTCATCCACCTACACTAATTACTTACTTACTTACGACTGTTATTCCTCGTGGAAGAGCATAGGCCACCCACCACCAATCTCCATCCAACCCTATCCTGAGAAATCCTTTTCAGCTCTTTCCAGTTTTTATTCATCCTTCTCATATCCACTTCTATTTCCCGACATAATGTGTTGTTTGACCTTCCTCTTTTCCGTTTCCATTCACGATTCCAAGTTAGGGCTTTCCTCGTGATGCAGTTTGATGATTCCCACAATGTATGACCTATCCACATCCAACGTCTTATCCTAGTTTCCTCTTAATACAACAGCTGGTATGTTCTCTCCCACAGATGGCTGTTGCTGATGGTATCCGGTCAATGTTTGTTGAGTATCTTGCGTAGACAACTATTTATAAATATTTGCACCTTCTTGATGATGGTTGTTGTAGTTCTTCAAGTTTCAGCTCCATACAGTAGAACTGCCTTGACGTTCTTATTGAAGATTCTCACTTTGATATTAGTTGACAGTTGTTTTGAGTTCAATATGTTCTTCAACTGTAGGAATGCGACCCTTGCTTTGCCAATCCTTGCCTTCACACCTGCATCTTATCCTCTATGTTCATCGATGATACTTCCCAGGTACATGAAGGATTCTACATCTTCCAGAGTTTCACCATCAAGTGTGATCGGACTGAAATATTTCTCCTATTTCTAAAATATCATTTGGGACTGCTTGACAGTACAAATCCACTGCCTTGAATTCGGGCATCGAACTCAGGTGGTTTAGCTAAGATCAGTTCGTTGTTTAACCTATGAAGTCCCCTCAATCTCCACAAATATCTCTTTACAAATAAATTGTTTTAAACATTGTCGCGCTTGCTTTCTTTGAGTTCATGAAGGAAACCAATTGCATGTTATTCTTCTGACGATAAAGTTCTATGTAAGAAAACTTGTACTACTAAAAAGCTATCTTGTTTTCTAATCTTAATTCATTGTTAGCTTACATGAATAGTCTATTTTGTAACCAACCATCTATCGACTAGATCGTATCATTACATTTCGTACATCGACAAACTTTCTATGTATACGTTTTGATAAGTAAACCACGTTCATTCACTCAAACATCCCTTAGATCATTTTGATTGAGATCATGAACCGATTGATGTTAGACCACCGTTGGAAACCTGAAAGTACTGAATGGCCGTTTCATCCTATTGTGGGACTCCTCAGTAGTGCGCATCCACGATCCCGCTCGCTGGATTCCAACACAGGGTCTTCAAACTCGCCCGCGAACGTATAACCTACTGAACCACTGAGCCGGTATCCAATGGTGTTAGTGTCTAAAATCAATTAATCCACGAAATTGCGCGACCATCTACCTCAATCAAAAACTTAATAATCTCCACAACCCCTATACCGATAATCCCTTAAATTATAACATCAACAAAGGTCACTAATCTACAAATTTCTGATTTTTTTTTATACTAACAACTGACATATACATAAATGTATATTTGTATATTTGGTCTTTAGAATAAAAATCTCTAGTAATTTGAAACATTTTGGCATAACTACAATGAGATAATAAAACTAAACAGGGGCCAATGTTTGTTCCATAAGGTTTTACAAAGACTAATTAGAAAAAGTATTCCATCTATAACATTTCATGCCAATAAAGACAATCATTGTAATTATATTTTTAAAAAAAATAAATCTCAGAAACTTAATACTAGGTGTAACTGAAGTCTAAACAACAAAAAACGTAACCATCAACTGTGATTTAGTGAGTTGTTAGAAACGTAACAGCTATTCAAGTATATTCTATACATTTACAATAATAATTATGGTGAAATATGATGAAATTACAAATTTTACAAATGACATTTTAAAAATAGGAGAAATATTTCAGTCCGATCACACTTGATGGTGAAACTCTGGAAGATGTAGAATCCTTCATGTACCTGGGAAGTATCATCGATGAACATAGAGGATAAGATGCAGGTGTGAAGGCAAGGATTGGCAAAGCAAGGGTCGCATTCCTACAGTTGAAGAACATATTGAACTCAAAACAACTGTCAACTAATATCAAAGTGAGAATCTTCAATAAGAACGTCAAGGCAGTTCTACTGTATGGAGCTGAAACTTGAAGAACTACAACAACCATCATCAAGAAGGTGCAAATATTTATAAATAGTTGTCTACGCAAGATACTCAACAAACATTGACCGGATACCATCAGCAACAGCCATCTGTGGGAGAGAACATACCAGCTGTTGTATTAAGAGGAAACTAGGATAAGACGTTGGATGTGGATAGGTCATACATTGTGGGAATCATCAAACTGCATCACGAGGAAAGCCCTAACTTGGAATCGTGAATGGAAACGGAAAAGAGGAAGGT
The DNA here is from genome assembly GCF_000699445.3 of Schistosoma haematobium. Lineage (NCBI taxonomy): Eukaryota > Metazoa > Platyhelminthes > Trematoda > Strigeidida > Schistosomatidae > Schistosoma > Schistosoma haematobium. The sequence goes on along the minus strand of NC_067198.1, from coordinate 42,123,589 downwards.
CAAACAACACATTATGTCGGGAAATAGAAGTGTATATGAGAAGGACGAATGACAACTGTTAAGATTTTTAAAGGATTGGCCAGGACAGGATTGGATGGAGAATGATGGTGAGCCGCTTATGCAGCATTGGGAGTAACAGGCATAAGTAAGTAATTAATGAGAAATATTTAATGTGCCAGAGAATAAAACAGAATTCTTAAGAATAGATTATTAGTGTGGATGATTGTTTTGTATAACTTCTCCATTAAACTCTAAAGTTATAAACCTAAAATTATTTTTATTATTATTATTATCATTACTGTCATACAGTAGGGTTGCTGTCGGTCTCAATCGCGAATAGAGTAGGACGGTTGAACATAGGGTCAGCAACTTCACCCCGTAGGTAACAATCTTACCGGAACCACTAACCAGAAAAATCATTTAAACTCTCCCCTCTGAGTTAAAAGATATTCATTCAGAAGAATTATGACACCTCATGGTGAAAGTCGAGTTCCTTCGAAAGTCATGAGGCCGATATCCCTTCTAACAACCAGAGCAAAAAATTTTATACGTACTGGAACGTCCGGACAATGTGGAAGACCGGGAATACCAGACAAACAGCAACGGAAATGAGGAGATACAACTTGGAAGTACTGGAAATAAGCGAAACCCATTGGACCCAAGTTGGACAACGAAGGCTAAATACGGGAGAGATGCTGCTATACTCCGGTCACGAAGAGGAAAATGTTCCACACACTCAGGAAGTCGCTCTAATGCTGTCCAAAGTAGCACGAAATGCACTGGTAGGATGGGAATCTCACGGATCTAGAATCATCAAAGCATCATTCAAAACAAAGAAGGAGAAGATTAGAATGAATGTTATCTAATGTTATATACCCACCAATAATAGCAACGACGACAGTAAAGACCAATTTTTTGAGAGGCTGCAGTCAATCATAGAGAAGTGCCCAAGAAACGACCTCACCATTCTGATGGGAGATCTAAATGCCAAAGTCGGAATAGACAACACCGGATATGAAGATATCATGGGACGATATGGATTGACTGGGAGAGAGAAACGAAAATCGGGAGAGATTCGCAAATCTGTGTGCATTCAACAAATTGGTCATAGGAGGCACAATATTTCCACACAAACGTACAAACAAAGCTACATGGATCTCACCGGACCACACTACAGAGAACCAAATAGATCATAATTGCATCAATAAAAAGTTCCGAAGGACAATGGAAGATGTGAGAACCAGGAGAGGAGCTGAAATAGCTTCAGATCACCACCTAGTTGTAGCCAATTTAAAACTGAAGCTAAAAAAGAACTGGACAAGTGGACAAACAGCACTACAAGGTTCAATACAGCTTTCCTTCGGGATACTAACAAACTCAACGAATTCAAGATAGCTCTCAACAACAGGTTCCAAGCCTTACAAAATCTACTGAAGGGAGAAGAAACTACTATGGAGGACAACTGGAAAGGCATCAAGGAAGCATTAACTTCAACGTTTCAAGAGGTTCTGGGCCTAAAGAAACACCATCATTAGAAGTGAATCTCTATAGAAACTCTGGACAAGATCGAAGAAAGGAAGAACAAGAAGAGAGCAATTGACAACAGCCAAACAAGAGCAGAGAATGACAACGCACAAGTTGAATACACAGAAGCAAACAAACAAATGAAGATGAGGGTCAGAGCCGATAATCAGAAGTACTTGGGATGAATAGCAACTGGAAAAATCTGGAAAGGATTGTCCAGAACAGTGATGGATGGAGAATGCTGGCTAGGGTCTATGATCTCCACAAAGACTAACAGGTGCAGTAAACAAAATACTAGAGTTAAATAAATTAATGTTAATAAATAAAAAGTTCTAATTTTTCTCAAAATATTTCACGGGAATCTCTCAATTAAAATATTATGATATGTTGACGATTTGCTCAAACGTATGATAGACTAACTATCCAAATATTGCTGTAAATTTCCATTTTACAGTGTAATATTCGTCTTAATAGATTAGTATCTGGTCCGGTAGAGGAAGGAAAGTTGTTTATGGGAGTATCTGAAAGAGAAAAATACATGAGAAAAAGTGTGGGGGTAACTCAATAAACACACTGGGAGCACTTGCATTTAGTAATGGAATCAACCAATCACAATAAATGGTCTACATATGCAGAACATTTTAATAATACTATTATCTAAACTAGAAATTGATATGGTAGGATTTTGATCATTTTGTAGTGAAAGTGAACACAGGTGAGGACAGCCGAATTCATTTAACACAACATTACAGGACTTGTTAATAAAATCTAACAATCGAATAGTAAATACGTAATTTGCAAAATGTCCATCAACTGTCTCACAACGACTCAGACTAAGTTGTTCTTGCATTTTCATACAAATTGCATTCTGTTTCCATTCTTTACTATTCGATCATCTTGTCTCTTTGCTGCCAGACATCATGTTCGCGACTAACATCACATACTACTTATGTCAATATAAGTAGCACACACCACACTCGTCCCCCCTTTAAAGCAGTCGTTCTTGCGGTGGTTCATGCTCGCCGTGCCAGATTCATTTTAACTAACTAATTATGTATCTTAACTATGTGATGTACTCGCGTGCTTCCATAGAAAATTACAACATATCACAAAAACAATTAGCAAAAAATTTGAAGAGACTGAAACTTTCGGACAAATCAATCAGATTTAAGATAACTTCTTGGATTTTGGCGTGAAATTCATTTATACATTCAGTTAAAAATCATTTTGACACTATAGCTAACATCAGTTCGTAATGAAAACCCTAACTTCTGATTCTGAATCCCGATTCTGATTTCTCATACTAATTTATAACCCTGTTTAAACCCTAATAGGTTGGTGGATGTTCTCAAGGTCACTTTGGAGTCGCTCAACGGTCGTCCATAAATTATAGTCTAATCCAAAATATAAGCGGAAAGGCCAGTATAGTCATTATGCCTTCCCTCTCGTCTTTCCTTTGGCGAAACGAGAGGATATTGCAATGAAATCACTGCGTCAAATATATTATATTAATGTGTATGTATCAAGCAGTTGGGATTATCGTGACTAGTGGAGTCCAATCTTGTAGGATGAAGATAGTTATCTATCTTAGATAATGGATGAAGAGTTGCACAAAATTATGGATCGATTGTAGTTAGACATTAATACTAGGACGAAACAGCCGTTCAGTGCTTCCAGATTTTCAATGGTGATTTAGCTTACATTGATTCATGAATTCAACTATTAAAATTAATACAATCTCCACAAATCCTCATACTGATAATATTTATGAAATAAATACAATTTTAGTTCATGAATTTAACTTGTCAAATTAATAGGATTTTCTTAGACAGTAATTTGAATCAGATTTCACTATACACATGAAAAGTTTAATGAACTGAACTCTTTTCCTAGACTTGATATTTTCAATTGTCATATTTATTATCTTCAGTAGCCAAAATTATGTATCTTAAGTATGGAATACTTTCAACTAATCATTTTCCAACCAAAAACAGATAGTGGTTAACAGTGTAATCTAGGACGCGTGTTTCGTCCTATTTGAGACTCGTCAGCTGAATGTACTTGCATCTCAAAGTTGAATTCACTCTGGTATATATATATATATATATATATATATATATATATATATATATATATATATATATATATATATATATATATATATATATATATATATATATATATATATATATATATACAGAATGAAATCATGAGTCAATTGAAGCTAGACAGCCATGGAGAACCCGGAAGCACTGGACGGCCGTTTCGTCCTAGCACGGGACTTCTCAGCAGTGCGCATCCACGATCCCGCACCCAGCGGGATTCGAACTCAGGATCTACTGGTTTCGCGCGCGAGCACTGAACCATTTGATCACTGAGCCGGCATCCAATGGTGTTAATGTCTAATTTCAACCAATCCACGAAGTTGCGCCACCGTACACCATTGTCTTCAGTGAGTTCCTATCTCACAACAGACCTGGTTGAACTACACTGGTAACGGCTTCTCATTACAACTCCAGGAATACTTTTTGAAGTCAGTCACTAGTGAGGAGATGATTATTATCAGAAGGGATTTGTGGAGATTTTTTGAAATTTCACAGGATGAAATCATGAGTCAAATCCCTTCTGATTATAATATATATATATATCAATAAGAGACTGATCAATTGTAATCTTAAATATCAATCGGGAAGATTTAAGTAAGGCAATACCAAGTGAATTTAATCACTTTCCAGTATTAAGAAGAAAAAAAAGAATCAAACAACATTTACAATTCATCAGTAAGTTATAATTCTTTCTTGAAAAGTCTACTGTTAGTAGTATATTTAGTAAGATATTTACCATTTCTAACATTTATTGAATTCATTGTTGATTAATGAACAATATGATACTTGTTACTATCAGATGATTTACATATCATGTGATAATATTAATTAAATAAAAAGACTAATTAAAACAATGCATTTGAGTATATTTGATCCAAGATGAATTCTTATGAACACATTAACTCATAGGTGACATTGACTGTTATCGATCTATTGTATTATTTGTTGCTATGTATCTATGTAATGTATATGTGTAGAAATTTATCTAATCATATCCTGTATATACTTGAACTATTGTTAGTTTTATCAATGTATTAGTTTATCTTCATTAAGAGGTCATGATAAATATGAGTAATTAATGTATAATTTCATAAGATGTATGAGTTTGTCTGAATAAAGATTATTAATAAATAATAAGATTAGTTTTTGATTGAGATCATGAATCAATTGATGTTAGACCACCGTTGGAAACCTGGAAGCACTGTACGGCTTCTAACGGTGGTCTAACATCAATTGATTCATGATCTCAATCAAAAACTTAACAATCTCCACAACCCCTATACTGATAATAAGATTAGTGTTAGCCTACTATAAGTACTATTGATTTATAAATTAAAAGTAGATTATTGTATTAAAAAAAGGAAATTATCAGTTTAGGGATTGTTAAGTTTTTGATTGAAATCATGAGTCAATTGAAACTAGACCACCATGGAGAACCTAGAAGCACTGGACGGCCGTTTCGTCTAGTTTGTTAAGCGCCTGGCATGAGACTGATAGGTCCTGGCTTCAAATCTCGCGTGGTGCAGGATCGTGGATGCGCACTGCTGAGGAGTCCCATACTAGGACGAAACGGCCGTCCAGTGCTTCCAGGTTTTCAGTGGTGGTCTAGCGTCAACTGACTCATGATTTCAACCTGTGAAATTTCTAAAACTCTCCACAAAACCCATTCTGATAGTTGTACAGATTGTTAGGTTTGATTGAAATCATGAACTGATCCATGTTAGACCACTATTGAAAACTTGAAAGCGTTGGACAAGCGTTTCGTTCTAATGTAGCACTCTTTAATAGTTCAATAGACTGGATTGGGACTTGTAACGTTTACAGTCCAACTACTTTTTAAACATATAAACAAACTTTTTAAACTCATCATACTAACCATAGGCATGTACTACTATCAAAATTAGAATTATGAAATCGAAGTCTTTCTATCATTCTTTTATAGTTTTTCCACAGTTTTCAGTTATTTACTAATTTCAGTCGGTCAGTCAGTCTGTAACAACATAGTACGTACGTACATCAGTTCGAGTTGCCATACCACATTAGCACAGAGATGCTAATACTTATTTATTAATTATTTACAATAATTTTTACTGTCTTAGCTTTAATATATTTTAATATGCATTAGTGATTACAACGTGTGCTTTTATCATTCAATTATTACTTTCTATTTTAAACATCAATCGTTCAGATAATTAGAATAATCCATTGTCTCATTGAATAAGAATTCAATCCTCTCTTGGCTGATTATTTCACGGCCAATTTAGAGAATATGGTACTTCGATCAATAATTGAGAGATATCATTTATATAAGAGATATATGTATAATACTTTCATTATTTGTAAAGAAGATAGGAACCTCAATGAAATTTTGAATCGTTTCAGTAATTGTCATCATTCACTTCAATTTAATTTGGAGGCAGAGGCGAATGAGGAATTTCATTTTCTTGATGTTCGGTTGAAAAGAACGTCAGATGGTTCTTTACAGGGATCTATATACAGAAATGGAATGGACGGTATACGAATATCCATAGCTGTGTCCCATTGAGTAGAAAAATGGACTTAATTCATTCTTTATCCTCAGTGATTAGGAAAATGTGTCTTGATGACACAACAGATGACGAACTACTTCAACTTTGACAGGCACTCATCAGAAATAGTTATCCACCTACATTCGTCGATAGGAACTTAACACTTAGACAAAATCCTGAAGAGGCACCAACAGTTCAGAAGAAAACTCTTTTTATGATTATCGAATTTAAAAGAAATACAACAGTTGAGCTCTTAAATAAACAGATTTCAAAATCCTTAAATCAAACCCATTTAGCTAAGCTCCATATGGCCTTCTCAAACTCTCCCACCAATCATGGATGTGCTAAGGATAAACTTCTTCTTTGGACCACATCTCTGTGCATCTATAAACTTATTCGCTGATGTGGGGTGGGTTACATTGGCCGCACAAAGCGATCACTTTCCAAACGTATCTCAGAACATTACCCAGACCATCATGAAAAACCTGAAAGCACTGAAAGGCTGTTTCGTCCTATTGTGGGACTCATCAGTAGTGCGCATCCACGATCTCGACTCGCGAGATTCCAACCCTGGACCTATCAGTCTCGCACGCGAGCGCTTAACCACTAGAACACAGCCGGCATCTAACGGCGCTAATATCTAAATTCAACCTATCCACGAAATTGCGCCACCGTCCACCATTGTCATGAGTGAGTTAATATCTCACAACAGACCTGTTTGAACTCCACTGATCACTGCTTCTCACTAGAACTCCAGGAAATAATGAAAACAATTTAACTGATCATATATTTTCAATAAGTGTTCTATTATTTTCAATATCATTGTTATCATCAATGTAACTTCACAAAGAAAACAAGTCATGACTAACTATAATAACTATTTCGTCTTAATTTTTAAAAAAAATTAGAAATAGTTTTCTAATGACACATATATCCGAGTCTCTTGATATAGCGACAAGAACAAGACTTGTAGAATACAATGGATTCTTTGGATTTCAAGGCTTCTTATCAGCTATAAACAGTCCAAATTGACCTAAGTAATATGATTTTCAAGTGTAACGAATAGAGTTTAATTCGGAAGAACATTGGAAACAAGGAAAGGAAACAACTTATATATATAACATAACATAACAGTTAATATTGATTAGTAATTAAATAAAGAAGGGGATGAAGTTAAAAATGTTAGTAACTAGACAATGAATGAAAACAAATTGTTTTTAAACCACTTATAATCAAGGCACCTAGTTTATAGATAATTGAAATTAACATCGTGAGCGAATGTGAGACGAAACGTGCGTCCTGGATTCCATTGCTAACACCCATCCATCTCTGCTTATAATACTTGTAACTTAAGACAATATCGAGGCAATCTGCATAGGCTGCAGATATGCCAATAAGAGACTGATCTATTCCAGTTCTAAACATCAATGGGAAGATTCAAATAAGAAAAACGAATGAAGTGTCAAACGTTAAAATAATAGGACTATATTATCATAGCGACGACTAATTGTTTTAATTTAGTTTACTTAATAGTTAGATTTAAAATTTATATATTTATTTTGAAACACATTGGACCATCCAAGTGTATTCTAGATTAATGTTTTTTGAATGATTGTTACTTGGTTAGTTTATTATATTTGTACTGTAGTGAACGAGAACACAAGTGGAAACAATAGAATTGTACATGAATACAAATTGACAGAACATCTTAGTAAAATCTAAGAACCATACAGTAAATACTTTATTTGCAAAATGTCAATCGATTGTTTCAAACTTGACAGTTCCCTTTGAAAATATCAATCAATTGTCTCAGACCACTGTTCCTTTGTTTCTGTAATAATTATTTACTGTTCTCATTCTCTTTTCTTTGATCTTCATAATCTTCTGTTGCAAGGCATTTCACTTTCGATTAATGATACATACAACTTATATCTATCGACATCAGTAGCACACACCACAGTACTGCTGTTGAATTACAGTCATTCTTTGTAAGAACATTTGAGATGTTTTCACTTAACTAATTGACAGAGTAGAAGTAATTTTCACTATTTGTTTTTGTTTGAATAAATTCTTGTTTGTAAAATGGGTTTCTCACATGCCTAGTTATGATCTATGTATATACTTTCATAGAATAATAATGAAATGAGAATTGATGCATCATTGAGTTGAATCGGTACTTGAATTTTCATCTTTGATGAATCAATTTCCTTCTGAAAATTCATATTATTTCATGTCAAATATTTTGTCTATGGATTATAGAATCTATTTCCTAGTGATACAATCATTTGAACTCATTTCATCAAAACTGGAAAAAATATCACCAAATTAGTTTGTACATATATTTTAATGTGTATGTAACAAGCAGTTGGGATTTTCGTGACTAGTGGAGTTCAATCTTTTAGGATGGAGATAGTTACCCATCTTAGATAATGGATGTGAACGGTTGCACAAGATCGACTGAAGTTAGATATTAACATTGTTGAATGTCAGTTCAGTGGTCTAGAGGTCAAGCATTTGCGAATGAAATCGAAGGTCCTAGATTCGAGCCCCTTGAGCTGGATCGTGGATGCGCACTGATGAGGAGTCCCGTACTAGGACAAAATGACCGTTCAGTGCTTCCGGATTTTCAATGGTGGTCTACCCTACATCGACTCATGAATTAAACTAAGAATATGGTAGTAATTGTGTTCAGTCCTTTGTTGGAAGGTATCTTTCAAGTGATTATTTATCTGTTTACTGTTTCTAAATTGTAAACAATAAAGCAGATGATCATCACTCAGCTACATATCAAAACTATCTCATTCCACTGCTAACCAGCATCCATCTTTCCTTATCTTATTCATATACATATTAAATTCGGTAAAAAGTGGTATATTGTGGTCATATGTCTTTCTGATGTTATCATAACAGTGATGGGTATAACTAATGAAAAGTACTTGAGACCACTTCTCTAGGTTCTTTACGCTCTAACTGAAAGTCTAAGAATCTAACCTAAATAATCGTGTGAATGAATTCATTGTTAATAATACTGATTAAATCATAGAAACTTTATTAGTCATACGAATACTTGATCTAATTGAGTGTTATCCAAATTAACCATTTACATACTTACTTACTTATTTACTTACTTACTTACTTACTTACTTACTACTTACTACTTACTACTCTTACTCCACTCACTACTACTCACTCACTTACTTACTCACTACTCACTACTCACCACCACTCACCACCCACTCACTACTTACTCACTCACTCACTACCCCACCACTCACCTCACTCACTACTCACTCACTCACTCACTCACTCACCTACCACTCACTCACTCACCTCACTCACTCACTCACTCACTCACTCACTCACTCACCACACTCCACTCACTCACCTCACTCACCACTCACCTCACTCACACTCACCCACCCACTCACCCACTCACCTCACTCACCCACACTCACTCACTCACTCACCACCCACCACTCACTCACTCACTCACCACTCACTCACTCACTCACTCACTCACCTCACTCACCTTCACTCTCACTCACTCACTCACTCACTCACCCACCCACTCACTCACTCACCACTCACTCACTCACTCACCCACCTCACTCACCCACTCACTCACCCACTCACTCACTCACCTCACTCACTCACTCACTCACTCACTCACTCACCACCTCACTCACTCACCCACTCACCCACTCACTCACTCACTCACTCACCCACTCACTCACCTCACCCACCCACCTCACTCACTCACCACCTCACTCACTCACTCACTCACTCACTCACCACTCACTCACTCACTCACTCACTCACTCACCACTCACTCACTCACTCACTCACTCACCCACACTCACTCACTCACTCACTCACTCACTCACTCACCACCCACTCACTCACTCACCACTCACCTCACCCACCACTCACTCACCCACCTCACTCACTCACCCACCCACTCACTCACTCACCACTCACTCACTCACTCACCACTCACTCACTCACTCACCTCACTCACTCACTCACTCACTCACTCACTCACTCACCCACTCACTCACTCACCACTCACTCACTCACTCACCTACTCACTCACTCACCCACCACTCACCTCACTCACACTCACTCACTCACCACTCACTCACTCACTCACTCACTCACTCACTCACCACTCACCTCCACTCACCACTCACTCACCACCTCACTCACTCACCCACTCACTCACTCACCTCACTCACTCACTCACTCACTCACTCACCACTCACTCACCTCACTCACTCACTCCACTCACTCACTCACCCACACCACCCACTCACCCACTCACTCACTCACTCACTCACTCACTCACTCACTCACTCACTCACCTCACTCACCACTCACTCACTCACTCACTCACTCACTCACCTCACTCACTCACTCACTCACCACTCACTCACTCACTACCACTCACTCACTCACTCACTCACTCCACTCACCACTCACCTCACTCACTCACTCACTCACTCACTCACTCACTCACTCACCCACTCACCCACCCCACCTCACTCACTCACTCACTCACTCACCACTCACTCACCCACTCACCACCCACACTCACTCACTCACTCACTCACCTCACTCACTCACTCACTCACCCACCACCACTCACTCACCACTCACCTCACCACTCACTCACTCACCCACCTCACTCACCTCCACTCACTCACTCACTCACACTCACCACTCACCTCACTCACCCACTCACTCACCTCACTCACCCACCACTCACTCACTCACTCACTCACTCACTCACTCACTCACCACTCACCCACTCACTCACTCACTCACTCACTCACCCACTCACTCACTCACCTCACTCACTCACCACTCACCTCACTCACTCACTCACTCACTCACTCACTCACTCACCTCACCTCACTCACTCACCCACTCACCACTCACTCACTCACTCACTCACTCACTCACTCACTCACTCACCCACTCACTCACTCACTCACCACCACTCACTCACCTACCCACTCACTCACTCACTCACTCACTCACCACTCACCACTCACTCACTCACTTACTCCCACTCACTACCACTTACTTACTTACTTACTTACTTACTTACTTACTTACTTACTTACTTACTTACTTACTTACTTACGCTGTTACTCCCAATAGAGCATACGCCGCTTACCAGCATTCTCCAACCCACTCTGTCCTCAGCCTCCCTTTCTAGTTCTATCCAATTGTTGTTCATTTTTCTCATGTCTGTCTCCATTTCACGGCATAATGTGTTCTTTGTTCTTCCTCTCCTCCTTTGACGTTGAGGATTCCATGTGAGGGCTTGTCTTGTGACGCAGTTGGGTGCTTTCCTCAATGTGTGTCCTATCCACTCCCAGCACTTCTTCCTGATTTCTTCCTCCACTGGGATCTGGTTTGTTCTCTCCCACAGTTCGTTGTTGCTAATAGTGTCCGGCCAATGGATCTGAAGTATTTTGCGTAGACAATTGTTAATAAACACCTGTATTTTCTGGATGATGGCTTTCGTAGTTCTCCAGGTTTCTGCCACATACAGTAGAACTGTCTTGACATTTGTATTGAAAATCCTGACCTTGGTGTTGGTTGACAGTTGCTTTGAGTTCCAGATGTTCCTCAGTTGTAAATATGCTGCTCTTGCTTTGCCGATCCGCGCCTTCACATCTGCATCAGATCCACCCTGTTCATCAATGATGCTGCCCAAATACGTAAAGGTTTTTACATCTTCCAAATCTTCTCCGTCAATTGTGATTGGATTGGTGCATTCTGTGTTGTGTCGGAGAATCCTGCTTTTCCCTTTGTGTATATTGAGACCTACTGCTGCTGAGGCTGCTGCCACACTGTTCGTCTTCTCCTGCATTTTTTGTTGCGTTTGGGATAGAAGGGCCAGATCATCTGCGAAGTCTAGATCGTCCAACTGCATCTTAGATGTCCATTGTATCCCGCGCTTCCCTTCAGACGTTGACGTCTTCATGATCCAGTCGATCACCAGGAGAAAGAGAAAGGGTGAGAGTAAGCAACCATTTACTACATAATGTAAATATACAATACATAATGAAATAATGATCATACATTGCTTGTGAATTTAATGAAGTTAACAATTGTACATGAATAAAATCATATTCAACTTAACATGTGAGTACCTTAAGTATAAAGTTACATATTATTGAAGAGATTTAATTCGGGACAATGACAATTCTATAAGATACTTTATGTTTCTTTTTGCTCAACTTCACATGATACTTCGGTTACAATTTAATTTTATGCTGAGAAACTAATATGTCAAATAAGCTTTGATCACTGAAAAAAAAGCAAGAATACAAATATATAACAAAGATGTTCTTACCATTAAAAACGGATCATTACCATGCGAAAAATGATTACCGATATTGTTACAAAAAAAAAGCCGATATTTCAATAGGATTGTTGTGTTTTTTACATGTAGTGGATATTGCTCGATGACATCGAGGAAAAAAGTGTAATAATTAACAAAAGATTAAGAACTATGCAAGTCATTGATAGACTATTCAATTAATCTCATCAATAGACGTTCAATATTCAGAGTTTGGCAATATGTGAAATTCAAAGTCTTTCGGTATTCATTCATTTAATCTTAATTTACTCTAGATCATTGATGAACACGGTGAATCTGATGCAGATGTGAAGGCGTGGATAAGCAAAACAAGAGCAGCATATCTACAATTGAAGAACATCTGGAAATCAAAACAACTGTTTGTCAAACAACACCAAAGTTAGAATTTTCAATACATATGTTAACATAGTTCTACTGTATGTGGCAGAAACCTGGAGAACTATGAAATCCATTATCCAGAAGTGTTTATTAACAGTTGTCTACGCAAAATACATCGGATCCGTTGACCAAACACGATCAACAACAACCTACTGTGGGAGAGAACAAATCAGATTCCAGCGGATAAGGAAATGAGGAAGAAGTGCTGGAAGTGGGTAGGACACACATTGAGGAAAGCAACCAAATGAATCACAAGGCAGGCCCTCACATGGAATCCTCAACGTCAAAGGAGGAGAGGAAGATCAAAGAACACATTATGCCGTGAAATGGAGACAGACATGAGAAAAATGAACAACAATTGGATAGAACTAGAAAGGGAGGCTGAGGACAGAGTGGGTTGGAGAATGCTGGTTGGCAGCCTATTCTCCATTGGGAGTAACAGACATAACTAAGTAAGATTTTTGTTAGTAATCAGTGATAATCCATCCAGAAACAACTATTTTCTTGATTCGGCCAATAATTTTACATTTACTGATGAAAAATTAATGCTGGATTAGTGATGTGTGTTTTTATTACTCATTGTCTATTCACTATCATTAAATAATGTAGTTTAAGGGAGATTTTGCGTAATTTATTCACTTTAAAGAAGTGGATAGAAGTGAGATTAGATCCAGTACCTAAAGGTCTTTGCGTGAGTCGATAGCCTTAGTCCATTTATTTAGAATCTAGTAGTTAATAATTGTAATCTCAGTCAATTTTGAACATAATGTTATTATCACAAGTACTAAACCTAATAAGATACCTGAAGTGTACAATTTTAAATCCTTCGTAACATAAAATATCCATCCAATACTCCTTGTTTACCAGGTAAACCACGTTTTTGGTAAGCATTAATTTCTAAGCTTACATACTCTTTTAGATTGTGTTTCGTTTTGTTAAACTGAATCATGACTAGATTATGTGAGCGATAACTTAGTCCAAACTCATAACAAACTCATTCATGATAGACCTTCTTATTATTAACATTATGTTATATTTCTTATTTTCCATCTAGGATCACAATAACATGTGAACTGTCTGGTCATATAGGTTTGTAAAATACAAAACTTCCTGTCAGTTCTATGGTGTTATTCAATCATTGTTTTCTATGAATAACATTTTTATGACGTTAGCTTAAATAAAGTCAGTCTATAAAGTCAACTACAAATTATTAACAATCTATACTAGTAGTAAAGTATTTTATGTACATATTACCAAGAATATGTATTACAGATATTACGTCATAACCCATAACATAAATTGTAAATTCAGTTGGACTTCATAGATAGATTTTAAATATGTTTCACAGGCATTTTAAGTTTATGGTGTGGTGTCGAGTCGCGTTTGACTATGATCACCACTACAAGACGAGAGCGTACGGAAAAATCAGAAGGCGAAAGGAGATTTTAACCAGATTCAATCGTTGGAGATCTTGTGGTATCGAAAGTATACCAAGATCGTGCCAAAGGAAATACAAGTGGAATCAATGAGCGAACGTGCGAGCGTACAAGGTCAAAGTCAACGGAAGAATATTGGATATCTTTAGTACAGTTAAACAAACAAGCGCAGTAAAACAATCACTAGTACAATTGGTTATAATAATGATTGTTTCCATTAAACCAATCGCGTTCTCTTGATAAAAGTAGGTCACTACAAGTTCGAATTTCGAAGTGTTGAACATTTCTCACCTTATTTTAATATTGAGTAAACAAGAAGTATTCATTTAAGAAACTTTTTATCAGCTCCCCAAAGTATAAATCAATCATTAGAATCAAATAGCCAGCTTCAATGAATCTAATGCAGTGCATGTATAAAATATAGTGTGATGAGACTATAATTTATGAACGACCTTTCAACGACATTGAGAGTGTCCACCTAATAACTACAAACAAATGAGCGTTGTGAAACATTGTGGGCGATTAGAATTATGAAATTTCAGTTGATGGTTATGGTTAGGAATTAGATATTTAAGGTTTTCATCACGAACTGACAATAGCTATAATGTCAAAACTCAAATAATCCAAATGGATGAGTGAATTTCACGCCAAAATTCATGAATTGTTATCCTATACCTGATCGGTTCTTTCATAAATTATAATCTCACCTTCAGATTTTATTGACTAAATAAAATAGGTCCTGGGTTCGAATCTCGAGAGGCAGGATCGTGGATGCGTAATACTGGGGAGTCCCACAACAGGATAAAACGGCCAGTCTAGTGCTTCCAGGTTTTCCATGGTGATCTAGCTTCAATTGACTCATGATCTCAACCATTAAAATTATTATAATATCCAAAAAACCCCTTCTGATACCAATCAACATATGCTCACTAGTGACTGGCTTCAATAGGTATTTCCTGGAGTACTAGCTAGAAGCAGCGACCAGTGAAGTTCAACCGGGTCTGTTGTGAGATAGTAACTCACTGAAGACAATGGCGAATGTGTCACTCAATTTCGTGAATTATTTGAAGTTATATATTAATACCGTTGGATGCCGGTCAGCTTAGTGGTCTAGAGGCTAGGCGTCCTGGGTTGAAAATCTCGCGAGTCGGGTTCGTGGATGCGCACTACTGATGAGTCCCACAATAGCACGAAACAGCCTTTCGGTGCTTCCAGGTCTTCCATGGTGATCTAGTTTCAAATGACTTGTGATCTCAACCATTAAAATTAATTTGTTAACAACGGCCGAAATTAAATTAACTACAGTTCGTTTACATTGAATCGGTTAGAATATCACTGTTTACGGTTTTAAATACAGATTTACTTTGTCATACTGCAAAACGTTCACTAGAAGTTCATTTCTAGTAATACTGATCCATATAACTTGATATTCTGTAATTTAGATTCAACTGTAGAATTTATTAGGAATTAAGTGAAATGAGCAATTTTTTTAAAATTCACTTGGTGTTGTTTTACTTATATCCTACCATTGTTATTTAGGACTTCAATTGATCAGTCTCATGTTAACATATGTGGATCCCGTGCGGATTGCCTCGATATACCCTCAAGTCACAAGCTTTTTAAGCAAAGATGGATAGTGGTTAGTTGTGGAATCCAGGAAGCGCGTTTCGTCTTATTTGGGACTCATCAGCTGGTTGTAATTTAAAACCCAATTCATATAAATCTCATTAAGAAGACACGTTGAGAATAACACCTGATTAGTTCAATAATGTATTATGCTCACATTATAAGTCAGAGAACAAAAACAAGTGTATACTGGGTAGATGAAAATTTGAGTAGAGAAAAAACAAAGTAAGCTATATTCTCATATGATGATAACTAACAAAGCACTAAAACAAAGACTTGTTCTAATAATATTATTTAGCAAAATAAATACCCTTCATCACAGTTTAATTTTATTTACTTAATTTATTTGTACATCCATCTCATTAAGACAAGTAATTTAGACAGTTATTGAACCTTCAGAATTACATAACTGTTATCGTCTGGAATAAATGAATATTAATTATTTTCATTAGAAGTAGTTAAAATTTCATGGAAATCATGAACCAATTCAAATTATGACATTATTGAAAACCTGTAAGAACTGGATGGTTGTTTCGTCCTAGTAGAGTTCACTCACAATCCCGCATGTGAGAGTTCAACCTAGGACTTTCGACCTTGCACGCAAACATTGAGCCGACATCCAACGGTGTTAATGTCTAACTACTGAGCAGTACTAAACGTTTTTTTTTAATGTTTCCAAGTTTTCATTAATGTTCTACCTTAGATCAGTTCATGATTTTAATGGAATTCTAATCACGTAAATTTATCAACCAATTTTCAGATGTTCGCTTCGAACAATACATAGTTTAGTTACATAGTAAATGTGTTATATCATCTTCTACGGTAAAGATATCGGACACTGAAAATTAATCGTAAATATACAGGAAATGTGTAGGTCCTTATAAATCAATTGTTTTTCGAATGTAGAATATCTATGGAGACATTAAATTTATGGTGTGTATTTGATATGTTCACTAAGTTATTGATATACCCTCAAAACTACATAATAAAAGTTTCTGTGAGACTAAATGTAGAGCACTAGATTAAATAACAACACAGCACAAAGCTACATTACTTAAGTTACAATTAAAGCATGTAAAGAGGTATTTATTTAGTTAGTAACTTTAGGATACTTGAAGCTCATTCGAATCTTGAAATAGAATGAATTCGTTTGTTTTCTGTTTGTCCATGAACAGTGTTCGTTCATTTTTAAAATGCCGCTTTATTCATGCATGGTAACTTCAACTAAGATTAATTAATCAATTATTACTATATTGTACTAGAGATATTTCAATAGAAGTATCGTATACTGACGTATCAATCAAAATTAAGATACCATATTTTCAGTTAGTGAACAAAATTCAGTACAGTGACTGATCAGTTTCAGTTTGGAAAGGACAGGAGGCCCGATGGCCTGTGTTAGTCCTGGCAATGGTGGCCCCTCAGTTGATCCAACTTTCTTTTGAAAGGGTCGACAGATGGAGCCTCAACCACGTGCTGAGGTAATGAGTTCCACTCGTTGATGATTCGATGGGAAAGTCGATAGTCAGCTGACAAATAATTTGTTCTTGGCTTGTGAACACTTTTGGAGTGTCCTCGTAAATTCTCTGTTTTGGAAGACAAGAAAAATGAGGGCATACCAGATGCAAATTTGGCACTAAGCAATTTGAAAACTGTGATCAAGTCGCCTCTAGTTCTGCGATATGAAAACGGGAAAAGGCTCAGCTTGGCCAGTCGAGCTTCATACGGAAGCTTCGCTATTCCGGGAATCAGCTTAGTCGCGGTTCTCTGAACCTTTTCCAGAAGCTCACTGTCTTTTTTTAAGCAGGGGCTGGCCGCTTGTATGTAGTACTGAAGTTTAGGACGTACGAACACTGTATACAAAGTCAAAAACGTTTTAGCCTCGACATGACTAAAAGCCTTACGTATTGACCATGACGTTCTAAAACCTTTGGCGGCTAACCTTAATTCATTACTCTAGGTCAACTCCTATTATCTAACCTCAAACCTTTTTTCGCTTACAATCATAAATGATCCAATGGTGTAAGCATTCATTAATCATGTGAAAACTACCTATCCACTGAAACGTATTACTTTTTTTACATTTCGTTATAAAACTAAACACATTTATGATTAGGTGATAGGTTTTACAAACGCGTCAGTATGCAATTTTATAGCCTAGATTTTGAGATGGTTAGTAACAATGTATCTTTGAAAAGAGTTTAGGAAACGTCGGAATATTTATAATTTGAGTGAGAATAATTTTGGCGACTAATAGACATGTACAAACTAATTATGTATTCATAGTTGAAATGTCGAGAACGGTGAAAAATTAATTATTTTATCTTTGGAGTATCGAGTTAGAATGAGTAATAGAGGAACAGTCTGATATTCGGCAAGACTATAATTTATGGACGAACCAATCAGGTATTAGATAACAAGTCATTATGGATTTTGGCGTGGAATTCACACATACATTTGGATAAATTCAGTCTTGGCATTATAGCTGTTGTCAGTTCGTGATGAAAACCTTAAATATCTAATTCCTAACCATAACCATCAACTGAAATTTCATAATTCTAATCGCCCACAATGTTTCACAACGCTCATTTGGTTGTAGTTATTAGGTGGACACTCTCAATGTCACTTGAGCGCCGTTCCATTGTATCTCTTCATTTGTATCAAAGGGGTTTTATGGAGATTATAGTAATTTCAACAGTTGAGATCATGAGTCAATTGAAGCCAGACAACCATGAAAAGCCTGGGAGCACTGGATGGCCGTTTCGTTCTGTTGTGGGACTCCTCAGTAGTGCACAGCCACGACCTCGCCCCGCGGGATTTGAACCCAGGATCTACCAGTCTCGAGCTAGGTTCAGTGACCAGTGGAGTTCAACTGGGTCAGTTGTGAGATAGTACCTCACTGACGACAATGACGGATGTGTCGCTCAATTTTGTGGATTAGATTAAGTTAGACACTAACACTGTTGGATGCCGGCCAGCTCAGTGGTCTTGTTGGTTAAGCGCCTGGCACGAAATTGATAGGTCCTGAGATGGGATCGCGCGAGTCGGGATCGTGAATGCGCACTACTGATGAGTCCCACAATAGGGCGAAACAGCTTTTCAGTGCTTCCAGGTTTTCCACGGTAGTCTAGCTTAAGTTGACTTATGATCTCAACTGTTGAAATCTCTCCATTTCTTTATAATTGTCATTAGTTCTTTATTTGGCTTCAAATCACACGGAAAATTGTATCTAACTAATATAAAAATTATCAGAAAGCCAGGGAATTTTATAGTACACATTTAATTTGGAATTCAGAGGATATTTCAAACTTCTTAATAATGAAAAATGTTAGCGTTGTATGAACCATTTATCAGGAAATATGTACGATTATGTCATGTCAATGTTAATTTGATATGAATGAATAAGTAGTCAAATGTTAAATGTGTAAATGAGAATCATCCGCTTTCCACTTGTATTCTATTAGACATCGATGGTACATTAAACGATCTTTGAAAATCTGCCAATCAAATAAATAATAGTGGTGGTGTATGCTACTGATGTCTATCAACCTAAGTAGTATGTAACACCATTAGAATTGGAATGCGTGGTATCAGAAGGTTGAGAAGACCAAATTGAAGAGAATGTGAATGTAAACAAAGAATAATAGCAATGAAGGAACGATGCAGTTTTAGACGATTGATGGAAGATTTACAAATGAAGTATTTATTGTATGGTTCTCACAATTTATGAATGAACTCTGTAATTTTGTATACAACGATGAATTGGTTATCCCCACCTGAGTTATCGTTCACTGTAAGAAATGACTTATATTTAACAACTATGAATTAATTTAGAAATATTTCCAAATAATTCGGAATACTTGTTCCAGTCATAAAGTAGGCGATTGCCTCAGGGATTTAATCATTTCTTACTTACTTACTTACTCACGCCTGTTATTTCCAATGGAGCATAGGCTGCCAACCAGCATTCCCCAACCCACTCTGTCCTCAGCCTCCCTTTCTAGTTCTATTCAGTTTTTGTTCATTCTTCTTATGTATGTCTCCATTTCACGGCATAATGTGTTCTTTGGTCTTCCTCTTCTCCTCTGACGTTGACGATTCCATGTGAGGGCTTGCCTTGTGACGCAGTTGGGTGATTTCCTTAATGTTTGTCCTACCCACTTCCAGCACTTCTTGTTGATTTCGTTCTCCGCTGGGATCTGGTTTGTTCTCTCCCATAGTAGGTTGTTGCTGATATTGTCTGGCCAACGAATCCCAATTATTTTGCGTGTCATTTATTATAGAGTGATTTCAGCTGAAGAATACTGGAAAAGTGTTTGCTGGTTAAGGATGAACATGTACAGAAAATCATGACTATTTATAGATATTAGCGTTTGTTATAACATCATTATAATTCAGCTAATCCATAAGGATGTAAGTTATGCTACCATCTAATTGTAGCATGCCACATTGATATTCCGGAAATCTCCATCACGTTCTGATTGAATGGAAACTCTTCAGCTCCTTTAAGGTCTCTGGATACTCCGTCGTAATTCTCGGAAGCGTTCCCAACGATAGTAATTATTTTTTTAAAAATGTTTATTCATTACTGTTATATCTAGAGCTTATATCCTTAATATACCATGTATAACTTGAGCACTCGAATGCTAAAATCCTCCCAAGTCACAAATGAGAAAACAGAAGACAAGTGTAAGGAATGTTATACCAAAACAGTGTCAGTTATGGTATAAAACTATCAGGTAATTAGAGTTTTTAATAAAAGCAAAATCATCATTATAGGCAAAGTACACATAGTGATTCTAAAATATTCTTCCAAAAGCTAATTGGATGAAATATCTTCAGCTCTTTCTGATCTTCTTAGAGCTTCCTCAAGTTCACTCGTGGATCATCTGTGGTGCGTGCTACTTATATTGATATAAGTAGTATATGACACGAGTCAAGAATGTAATGTCTGGCAGCAGAAGATGGAGGAGATCAAGAAAGGAAAAGCGGGAATAGAAAGCAATGAATATAGAAATGCAAGAACAATGAAGTTCGAGACAATTATTGAACATTTTACAAATTAGGCATTATAGTATGGTTTTTCTATTTTTCCAAGTAACTCTGTAATTTCGTATTAAATATAACTTCCCCCCCCAGTGTTCTTGTTCACTACATCTTTATTCTAAAAAATAAAAAAAAATCACGTCTGGTTGTTATGAGAGAAAAAAACGAATAAATAAATCTGGAATGAATTTTTATTTCAAAACGAAAAAAAAAAACGAAATTCGCGGCATTTTAGTCTTTGCAGTAACCTATACATCATGTTTACTAACTGTGTTGGTTTGTTTATGAAAGGTTTCTTTAAAGTTTAAAGTCACCCAAAACTAACTAAATAAATTAGGTTGTCTAATCTGAAATTATTAAATGTCAATGTTTTTTTTTGTAAAACGAAATAGTAAATTACAATAATGAGGTGTATATAGTGATTAGATTAAAACTTTGTCATTCATAATTGAATTGTAAAACTTAAATTCTCACCAATTGTTGTGTAGCTCATCCTGAGAATTCAATCAAAATTGGTTGTATCAGAAGGGGTTTAGTGAATATTATAGTAATTTCAATAGTTGAGATCATAAGTCAATCGGAACTAGATCACCATGGAAAACCTGGAAGTACTGGACGGTTGTTTCGTTTTATTGTGGGACTCATTAGTAGTGCGAATCCACGATCCAGGGCTCTAAATAGAACAAAGTGGGAGTTCTGAATTCCACTTGTTACCACTATCCATCTTTGTTTATAGTTCAATTCGTTTATTCGAATTATGTATTTGATATGATTACTGTAATTTTGTGTAGGATCCATATTTTTGAAGAGAATATTACGGATGAGTAGTTAGTATTAAAGCCGTCCTAGCGTATATTGTAAGTAATTAAGTTACTTAGTTCCATGCTTTTGCACTTACTAAGTTTCACACTTATTAATATGAATTAATAATGGCTGGAAACTGTGACGTAGGTTGTTGTAATCTATCAGTGTTTGTTAGTAATTCATCTCGATCAGACTATACTTCGATCAACATAATTCGAATATATGGTGGTACATTGCTTACATACATACTTACGCCTGTTACTCCTAATGGAGCATAGGCCGCCAACCAGCATTCTCCAACCCATTCTGTCCTCGACCTACCATTCCAGCTCTGTCCAGTTTTTGTTCATTCTTCTCATGTCTGTCTCCATTCCACGGCATAATATGTTCTTTCGTCTCCCTCTCCTTCTTTCACCTTGAGCACTTCATGTTAGGGCTTGCCTTGTGACGCAGTTCGGTGATTTCCTCAATGTGTGTCCTATCCACTCCCAGCACTTCTTCCTCATTTCTTCCTACACTGCAATCTGGATTGTTCTTTCACACAGTAAGTTGTCAGTGTTTAATAGTGTCTGACCAACGGATCTGAAGTATTTTGCGTACATAACTGTTAATAAACACTTGTATATTCTGGATGATGGATTTCGTAGTTCTCCAAATTTGTGCCCCATATAGTAGAACTGTGTTGACATTTGTATTGAAAATTCTGACGATGGTGTTGTTTGACAAACAGTTGTTTTGATTTCCAGGTGTTCTACAGTTGTAGATATGCTGCTCTTGTTTTGCTGATCCGTGCCTTCATATCTGCATCAGATCCACCGTGTTTATCAATGATACTGCCCAAATACGTAAAGGTTTTTACATCTTCCAAATCTTCTCCAGCAAGTGTGGTTCGATTGTTGCATGTTGTGTTGTATCGGAGAATCTTGCTTTTCCTTTTGTGTATATTGAGACCTACTGCTGTTGAGGCTGCTGCTACACTGGTCGTCTTCTCCTGAATTTGTTGTTGCGTGTGCGATAGAAGAGCCATATCATCCGTGAAGTCTAGATCGTCCAGCTGCATTTTAGCTGTCCACTGTATCCCATGCTTCCCCTCAGATGTTTACGTCTTCATGATCGAGTCGATCATCAGGAGAAAGAGAAAGAGTGAGAGTAAGCAACCTTGCTTGACGCCGGTCTTTACCTGGAACGAATCTGTCAATCGTCCCTCATACACAATTTTGCAGTTGAATCCATCATAGGCATTCCGTATCCCATTGACTATCTTCTCAGGCACGCCACGGTGTCAAAGATGCTTCCAAAGTGTTGTCTTATCCCAGTTATATCATAACTTCTGTATACATATATAAATCTTTTTAAACAAAGAAATAAAAACTATTTTCGTAACAGAATAAAATGAATTCATTTATTTTAAAAGTTCTCCTCAACTCATTACAATCTAAAAACATAATTTTCATCCTTAAAACGAAACATGTCTACATACTTCATATCGGAAATGTCTTGATTACCTTGAGTTTACATAGTGACATAGAAGAAATAATAATATGGAACAATTACCATTGTTTAGTCGTTCACTTATTTATAGGTTAAAGATATGGATATTCAAAAGGAATAGGGAGAAAGAATGTTTGTCAAAATAAAAGATGGATCATGTAATATTGACTAGTTGGGTAAAGTTCAGAAGTAAAAATGAATACTGATAGATTACCATTGATCGGTTCATGATTTCAATCAGATGTCAGAAATCATAATTATAGTTATGAAAATAATCTTACTGAATAATCTCATTGAAAACAAAGTTATCAGAACAAAATAAAATTGATAACTGTATCTTTCATTTTGGATAGATAAACTCAGTTTGAAACGTTTTATTACAATAGCTTCGGTAAAATGTAATAAACTTCAGTTCTTTTAGTAATTGAATTCATGAGTCAATTGAGGTTAAATCACTATACAAAAAACTAAAAGCACTGGATGACCGTTTCATTCTAGTGTGGGAATCCTCAGCAGTGCGTCTCGCGAGATTCCAACCCAGGACCTAACAGTTTCACCCGTGAATGCTTAACCTTTAGACCACTGAGCCGACATCCAGTTCTTTTGTTTATTAATTATTTTGAGAGATTCCAAAGCTTCATCATCATGTCGAGCGAATGACGAGAAAGTGCACTGTTGAAAACATTCTGTCTTTTTAGCTTTATCTTTTGTGGAGTTCCTTCAGAAATGTGGATACTAACCCCCATCTCTATCTTTTCTTCTGATATATGTTCTTTGGCACGTACATGTAAACTGGTAAGCACAATTAGAAGTAATATAATGTAAGAGTTTGTCTACATTTGATTTGCTTTGGTATAGGGATAACAACTTGGTCTCTAAATACTCTCTTTTTAGTGTTACATATAGCATAAAATCAAACCTCCCAGTTATTTCATCTCCTTTTTTGGCCAAGTTTTAGAAAGACATGCTTTATATCAACCGAAGCACATTCTATTTACTTTTTTAGTTGTTTCACATTCATTTGTGAATTTTTCCAGATAACTGTCATCACCTAAGCAATACTCAACTATTGTTTTCATCATTAATTCCATTGACTTTATGGAGAACCATAAATCATTGGTTTGTACCTTTAACTCTGATAAAAATCTTATCATTCATTTCTACAAGGAATAACTATCGCACTATCTACCACAAAATTAAAAATTCAGTCACTAAGTTTTTTTTTTTAACTTTAAAGTTTTGTATTTTATAATTGATACCAATTTGTCGATGAGTTGATGATAATATCTCTGACTAAGATACTGAATAATGCTTTTTCGTTTCTTTCACAAATCATCAATATCCTTAAGGTTATACGCTTGCTCTACTGCTAATTATCAGTATAGGATTGAGGAGATTATTAAGTTATTGAGTGAGATTTTGAACCGATTGATGTTAGACCACCATTGAAAACCTGGAATCACTGGACGACCGTTTCGTCCTATTGTGGCACTCATCAGCAGCGCGCATCCACGGTCCCCCCCAAGAGATTCAAACCCAGGGCCTTCAGTCTCACGCACGAACGCCTAACCTATCTACTGGAGCTAATCCGTGTCGGGTAGAAACAGGTAACTACCCCAGCACAATGGAAGATAGTCGCGCAATTTCGTGGACTGGTTGAAGTTAGACATTAACATCGTCGGATGCTGACCAGTTCAGTGGTCTAATGGTTAAGTGTTCGCGCGCGAGACTGGAGGCCCTGGGTTCGAATCTCGCGGAGGGGGCGGGATCGTGGATGCTCACTACTGACGAGTCCCACAACAGGACGAAACGATCGTCCAGTGCTTCCAGTTTGTTGATAATGGCTTAGCTTCAAATGACTCATGATCTCAATCAGTACTGGTAATTGTCAATAAAAGTGAAAACGAAACTAGCTATACATTCTTTTTGTTTATTTCCAATCATCAAACATTAAATTCGTATATATTTTCAACTGGTTTTAGATACTGGTGAAGATTTCTAATTCAATTAGATGTTGATAGTTTCATTTTCTAATCTGTATAGTTTCTTTTTCATGAATTTTTATTATCATTCTGTGTGACATCATAAAGGAAAAGATAATGAAGACTTCATGATTAAACCTTTCAAGTTAAAGAAAGAAACTTCATTCAAATATATTTACAACTATATTTTACATATTGCCTATAATTTACATTTACACTATTCACCCAAAATGATTATTGTGTTATATTAACTTGAATTGTAAAACTAAATAATGTCAGTTAAACTATTTGTATGAAAAAAAAGAGACAATTTTCTTTATGGCGGGGGGGAAGGAAGAATGTACTTGTCAAATCTCAATGAATTAATTAAAATTATTGGATAATTTTAATATTTGATTAATATTCCTTGAAAAAACTTAGACCAGATTATTCAACGAAATATCTTATTATCAACCCGGTGCCCAAATACTGTGAAACTATTCGATCGAATTAAGATGGACGTTTTTATCATTCTCAGTTTTAGGGGTTGTGGAGATTGTTAAGTTTTCGATTGAAATTATGAGTCAGTTGAAGCTAGACCACCATGGAAAACCTGGAAGTACTGAATGACCGTTTCGTCATTATTATTATTATTATTAGCTTTATTGAATATTATCTTTTTGGTACAATATAGAATTCTCAACACAAAGTATTTCAACAAGTTTCTGTTTCTTACTTCTTGGTTGATCTTGATGATGAATACTGATTGATTGCCAGTTAGAAGTTAGTAGTCCAGTCAATTGATATTTATATAATGTACATTCTTTTGGCTGTATATTGATAGCAATCACAATATCTCTGATTGAGCTTTTTGTAACTTGTACAACTAAAGGTTGTAAACTTTTCAGAAACTCACTTGATTAATAGACAAAATGATGTATCAAAATAAAAAAAATTAGATAACTTGTTGAGATATCAATATGGAAGGAACAGGTAGCCCAGATTTTTAAACAGGCTGCCAAGATATATATATATATATCCATTGGCCGGATACCATCAGCAACAGCCTTTTGTGGGAGAGAACAAACCAACTTCCAGCTGAAGAAGAAATTA
This sequence comes from Schistosoma haematobium, assembly GCF_000699445.3. Taxonomy (NCBI): domain Eukaryota; kingdom Metazoa; phylum Platyhelminthes; class Trematoda; order Strigeidida; family Schistosomatidae; genus Schistosoma; species Schistosoma haematobium. The sequence continues at coordinate 42,097,183 of NC_067198.1, read as the reverse complement.
GGAAAAGACGATGGAAATGGATAGGACATACATTATGCAAATCGTCAAACTGCATCACGAGGCAAGCCCTAACTTGGAATCCTGAAGGGAAGCGGAAAAGAGGAAGGCCAAAGAACACATTACGTTGGGAAATAGAAGCAGATATGAAAAAGATGAATAACAACTGGAAGGAGCTGGAAAGGATCGGGCAGGACAGGGTTGGATGGAGAATGCTGATGAGCGGCCTATGCTCCTTCACGAGGAGTAACAGGCATAAAGGGTGAAAGGGTGATATATATATATATATATATATATATATAACAAAGACTGGAGCCTCTAAGGGGCTACTGCTGGCCCCAGGCCCGAATAAAGGAGGGGGGTTGAGCATGGGGTTAGCGACCTCGTCTCGTAAAAAACTAGCTTGCTATGAGAACGCTAACCAGAAAAAGTAAATATATATATATATGTATATATGGTTGGCATTACCATTAAAATTTTGGAACTGATAGATAGCACAAGAAATTTCATCTCGTATGATTAATACCACATGACAGATGTAGCATTTTAATGAAGCCTATTTAACTAATCTTTGAAGAAGAAAAAAAGTAAAACAAATATCTCTTAGTCAATAAGCGCATTGAGCCAACCAAATATACGAATATATACACGTATGGAATGATACAAGGACAAGTTGATGTACCTTCACAAAACTCAAATATTTTGGCATATATTATTGTAAATTACTAGATCATACTTTGTTGTAGTGCGGTACTAGCTAATTAATTGAATGTTACCTAATTAATCATGGTTGGTTGACAAACCTGTTCTTACCTTCCTTGTTTATAAGGATTATATGATTATTTCTTTTAGTAGTAAAATTATTAAATAATCTCTTTACAGAACGATTAGTTTAAATATAGTGAAAATTCCCATTTTGATATTTGGTAGATAACTTAATAATCTCCACAACTCTATACAGATAATTACCATGTGCTCGCTAGTGACGAACTTTGTGAGGAAATTCTCGTAGTTCTACTGAGTAGCCGTGACCAGTGAAGCTAATCCGTGTCGAGTAGAGACAAGTATCTAGCTCAGTACAATGAAAGATGGTCGCACGATTTCGTGGATTGGTTGAAGTTAGACATTAACACCGTTGGGTGTCGGCCAGTTCAGTGGTCTAGAGGTTAGGCGTCTACGCTCGAGATTGAAGACCCCGGGTTCGAATCCCGCGAGCGGGATGCGCACTGCTGAGGAGTTCCATGTTAAGACGAAACGACCTCCAGTGCTCTCAGGTTTCCAATGGTGGTCTCACATCATTCGGTTGAAGATCTCAATTAATAAGATAAAGAAAAAACGGATCGAGCGAAGAGATTTCTTTTCAATTAGTTTATCATCATGGCTGTACACTAATGAATATCTATATGATATACAATAATGAAGTACTACTCATCGAGTGGATAAGTTACGTAATAATTATATAATGATAAGTCGATTATCAATTAACAATGAGTAATTGAAAGAAAGAGGATTATAATAATAATCAAAGTAATTAATCGAAAATCAAGTAGTTGCTACGTTACATGATATATAAAAAGAGAAGAAGGAACTACCGAAATACTTTGATGAATGGTCAGTAGTATGATAGTTATGTAAGAATCAAGAGACGAGTATTAAGAATAAGTAAAATACAAACAATAGAAGAAATACGAAAATAGTTTATCAAAGTTCTGCTACAAACTCCCCTATACCGATGGCCAAGGTAGCGACAATGGTTGTATATACTTCATTTGGATGCAAAGGTTAAGTTTGTAAACATGGATTACAATGACTTCAGCAATATGCAAAAGACGCACTCATAAACCATGTGGTAAATTTGTTGGAACATGGTAGATAACCATAAAATCTTTATTCAGTTCAACTTAATGACCTGTGTCAACCAAGTGAACGAGAATAGAATAGTCTAAACATACTGACGGATAATTCGTTCTGATTTTTTTTTTTTACATAAATGTACAACTGAGAGAAAAAAAAGGGGAAGGAAATATACGGTTGTTTTTTTTCTAGGGTACATGTTTAGTCTTTGAAATAACTGAAGTTGATGAATCACCATATTTGTACAAAATCGATACGTTCATAGCTTCCATAATGTTACAGTTGTATAGTCTAAATCATAAACCGAGGAGAAAAAACTTGTAGTTAGTCATGTAGCAAGTTTATTATCTTGACTTCATTTATTTTTGTATTGGTTATTTGAATCTTCCTATTGATGTTTAGGACTGTAATTGATCAACCTTTTATTGACATATAAGTATCCTATGCGAATTGCTTCGATATTACCTTAAGTCACAAACATTATAGGAAGAGATAAATGGTGATTAACAGTGGAATTCAGGATGCATGCTTCGACCTATTTTGAACTTGTCAGCTGGATGTACTTGCATTGTAAAGTTGATGTTCACTGTGGGACTCGGACCGAATATCGTTCACTTCAAACACCATCACGTTGTCCGCCTGGCTATTTAGTCACATCTCTTAGCCTCTACATATATTTTTCCTCAACTTCTATAGGAAATATTCTTTATCTTAAACAATATATCTCTACTGAAAAATAGCATCCAATTTGTTTTTAAATAAAGTTCGTATTATCACTTGACAGAGCCATATTTATGTTTGGATATTGTTAGCCTCTGCTGACAGTTTATTTTTATTCACTTACTTGAAAAATTATCTTTCCCCTCAGTTATGATGGTTGATTATGCTATTAATTGTATCTGAAAAGCGTACATTCCAAAAGCTCTCCATAGACAATTATTTTGTATTTTCAAGAATTTTCTCATCATTTAGAGTTATATTTCAAGCCTGTGAGGAGTACATAAGTGTTTTGTCCAAGTTTAAAAGTGCCATCAGAGAACAACTAACCTCACCACACACACACAGACACAACTAATTCACGAGCTTTAGGTATTGAAATGATAGCTGTTGTCTCGACCAAAGTGTCTAACTACATGACTGAGATACATGAGAAACCGCAATTCATAAAACAGCGATTTGTCTAAAAAGCAGTTCTTTATTGATGAATAGATATAAATTAGATACAAACCTCAACTCGTGAGGTATCTGTGGCGCTTAGCGTGTCTGTAATTCTAAAATAATTAAGGCTTTCCGCAATGACAACACAAAGAATAATTATGAAATATGATAGTACAAACGACGACTGATACTTGTGTCTAATCATGATAACAGTCTGTCAACAAGCAAAAAGGAACCGAAAACAAACAGATATGGAAATCGTTGCGTTTAAACGAAGATTAAACTACTAAATGAAACTGAGAACAACCGTTATAGGGATTGTGGGTGAGCAATGATAATGATAAATACAATGTTATTAGTATATGTAAATATTTTAGAAAATTACATGATAAACTTGCCCTACAATATACGCGTTAAAATTGCTAGGAATATAGCTTTTTACTGAATTATTATAAAGTAGTATAAAACAATACACAAAAAACAGTTGACGGGAAGATAATAAGGACAGAGCACATTAACAAACTTAACAGTAATAGTACCATTCGGTTGCTCAGTCTGAACCAAATTGTTCACTTATATCAACTTAAGTCCTTTTGGGACAACTGCAGTAAGAAAATCAATCCTTGGAGTTATTTGCAAGGAGATTAGTTATCATATTTCGTTCGTCTTTTATTAAACAATTGGTTTACTATAATTTCATGTCATTCTAATTGTAAACTTTCATTGGACTCATTCATTAATCCGATATCTTTTGTTATTATTATTTTATTTATTTTAACACATAGATATTGGTACAAGGAGGCACCAAATATATATGCGCCACACAAATCTCACTCGATATGTGTGAGGGCTGGGATACTGCCCGGGTGCCAAAACCGAAGCAGGTGGTTTTCTGTGGGGGCCACTCCCCAAGCCTTCGACCTGAAGGTCTGATCCACAAGGCAGTGGAGCATCGTAAGGAGATGCAGTCCCATGGAAGCTGGTGACCAACCGTTGGTTCATACACCATTTGTTCCCGCAGGATACTGGGGCCCATGTGCACCATTGATTTGGAATCCGGTTAAAGCGCTAGACATTCGCTTTTCGTCCTCTCATTTTCGTAAACAACACTCGTGGTGCAAGAAGTCAGTGAGTAGGACTTCCCTGACAGAGGCTATATACGCGTGGCCATGTGAGAGCATTTCAAGAGGGAGAGAGGACTCTCCCCACTCTCGGCCGTACCAGGGCATCTGGGGGCTATAAATCGTAGTTAGTAAATTATGACTCTGTCTCTCAGATTTGTACTGCAAAGTTCTATTGATGTATCTATCTCGGATTGATTGTTTAAGGTGGCATTACACTCTTGGACTTCGTTTAGTCACATGAGTTTTTCATTTTGAATAATATAATGTATTTGACTAGTTTTATTAGTATTCTGATTGGTAGTTTGAGATCAGGCAATTTTTGACATAGCAACTAACGTTAACAATAGATTAAAATCAAATGATATTCATGAAAGAAATTCTAACTTAATGTCATCAGTGATTCGCTATCTTCATGCGAAGTTTAACAAACTGATAAACGTTCATTATGTTATAATTTGTACCCTGTTAATGTATAACGTAACGATACCGCCAATTAGAGAACAGTGAATTATCGATCGGATCAATGACGCATAAAACCCTTACGAGCAGTCTAGAGTCTTTATTGGTCGTGCTTTCCGCCTAGCCCAGCCAGTTAAGTCCAGAACACTAATCTCAGCCTCTGCAATATGAATAATTTATTTCAAACATACTATGTTTATATACCAACCAGACAGACCACATCGTACCATGCAATAGAAAATGACATTTGTATTAGATCTAGCCAAAAGTGGCTGTAAATGTGGGAGACTGCAATTAATAGAGTAGGTATAACTCAAGAATGGTAAATCGTATAATAATAGTTCATAGATCAAAATAAAGCTTATAATAAGAGGAACATGAATATGTATATTTTACGGTAAAAATATACGTATGGTATTAGTTCATAAATAGATCCAAACAGTTACCATTCATTATTCTCATCAGGATATAACACATTATATTAACATTAACTCAACGGATGAAGGACAACAACCATCTGAGTTCATTATATTACTGATTGAATAACACCACTACTGAACTTTTCATAGTCACGTAAGTTTTTCTCACTATAACTATTAAATAACTTATCTAAAATGTTAAATGCGAGAAATCATTGTTTCTTATGTCTATATATTTGACGAACTATTGAAATAACTAAATGGAATATGTTCAATACAACTACATCTTCAAATACCAAAAGGTTTGATAAAATGTAAGTTGTCTTCTTAAATCTTTGTTTAAAAATTCAGATGTTCAAGTATATCCCAGAATGGTTCTGATATTTGAATATTTTTTTCTGGTTGGCGTTTTTTAGCGAGTTAGTTTTCTATGGGATGGGTTTGCTAACCCCATGCTTAGCCCTCTTCGTTTATCCGGGCTTGGGACCGACAGTAGCCCCCAGAGGGACTCCAGGCGGAGTTAGAATGTTTCTGACGGTTGTTTAAAATTCACTGATCATATTAAACCTATTCAACTTTCATGTCAAACGAAATACAATATATGAATCAATGAAATCAGTTTTACTGAATTAATTTTAAACAGATTAGGACAAAACAGCCATTCAGTGCTTCCAGGTTTTCTATGGTGGTCTAGCTTCCATTGACTTGTGATCTCAATGACTGAGAATTAGCTGGTTTGATAAATTTGGATAATACGATGAGATGATGAAGATAATCAAAATTGTGTAATATATTAGCATAATACAACTTGAACAATCTGATCATACATATACGTGTTAAGAAACCTATACATGCATCAATCTTCATTCTTGCTCTCTTTAAGATAATAAAGGGAACTATATGTATGAAAAGGTTTGAATAATTCTTTCTGGTTAGCGTTTTTTTAGCGAGTTGGTTTTCTACGGGATGGGGTCGCTAACCCTATACCCAACCCTCCTCCTTTATCCGGACTTGGGACCGGCATTAGCCCCCGGAGGGAATCCAGGCGGAGTTCGGTAAGGCAAGAACAGCATATTTACAACTGAGGAACATCTGGAAATCAAAACAACTGTCTGTCAAACAACACCATCGTCAGAATTTTCAATACAAATGTCAACACAGTTCTACGGTATGGGGCAGAAACCTGGAGAACTACGAAATCCATAATCCAGAAGATACAAGTGTTTATTAACAATTGTCTACGCAAAATACTTCAGATCCGTCGACCAGACACTATTAAACACTGACAACCTACTGTGTGAGAGAACAAACCAGATCTCAGTGGAGGAAGAAATGAAGAAGAAGCGCTGGAAGTGGACAGGACACACATTGGGGAAAGCACCCAACTGCGTCACAAGGCAAACCCTCACATGAAATCCTCAAGGCCGAAGGAAAAGAGGAAGACCAAAGAACATATTACGCCGGGAAATGAAGACAGACATGAGAAAAATGAGCAAGAATTGGATGGAATTAGAAAAGAAGGCCCAGGACAGAGTGGGTTGGAGAATACTGGTCTGCGGCCTATGCTCCATTAGGAATAACAGGCGTAAGTAATATGTGTGAAAAAAAAGTTGACTAAACAAATTGAAAGTTAAGAAAAAAAAGACAAAACCAACTAAGAAAATCATGTCAAACATTACCACTCTGGACACTAAATCAATACTACCAAGGTAAATTCAAGGTGAGGATAAACTGTTTTTAAACATATAAAGAAGTTTTGAATTTCCACCTGATCAAGGCTTTAATCAACCTTAGTATATGACATCACACACTCTTATATAAACAAAGGATTATTACTGGAAATTTAATTTTTCTGAGTGTGAAAGTGTATTATATTTCTGTTTATCATTATCTCCCTTACACTTAGATCAATACACAAAGTCGTTCTTATCGTCCAACCGACTTGCAGATGAATAAAAATGTATCAACTTCGAACAAGCAACATTTCACAAATTTTATTAATATAGTCACATTGTAGTGAACAGAACACGAGTGGGGACAATCGAATGTATTTAACTCAAGATTACAGGACTTGTTAATAAATTCTAACAATCTAATAGTAAATATGTAATTTGCAAAACGTCCATCATTTGTCTCATAATGACTCAGACTTCATTGTTCTTGCATTTTCATACAAATTGCATTCTGTTTCCATTCTTTACTGTTCGATCATCTTGACTCTCTGCTGCCAGACCTTCTGTTCACGACTAACATCATATACTACTTATGTCAATATAAGTAGCACACACTACAACATCAATTCACATGTTTGTATCCAACAGTGAAGCGAAGAATATGTTTCAAGTGATAGTTGTTAGCGTTAGATTTACGACTGAAGAACAGTTAACCAGTTAATATACAATTTACGGGAATCAAACTTTCTGTCATTTTATTATATGAGATAGTCATCGTAAGGAGAGGGATTTGTATATTAAATATGTACTCCGAATAAAAACGGCCGACGACATCTGTATCACGACGAAGGTATATTTCTTCAAATATATTGTATACAATAAACTGGACAAGCTATTAATTGTGGATGTCTGATTCTTCAGATTATGTAGATTACTGATTTCTGCTATAATAGAAATCAAACTATTCGACTGCATTTTATATTGTAGGTTGATAAACGAATAGAATTCAGTAAGCGGATTCAATGATTTAAACAGAAATGGATGGTGGCTAGTAGTGGAATCCTATTTAGGACTTGTCAGCTGTGTGTGCACCTGCTGAGTCTATGATAGTTTTATGGTTATTAAATACCATATGATAATTGATTATTATTTCCACATGCAGAAGATTGACTTCATCACCATAAATGTTTAAAATTTCTTCATTTAGTAATATAAAGGCAAACACGAAAATCTATTGCACTGTATGTTTACTTCAACATTCACTATATATGTACATATGATTTACAGATTCCTATATAATGGTCACTGACATAGTTGAATACAGGCAGCACTCCTTGAATATATCTCACTGAATGGTCTGTTGTAATACAAATCATACTTAATGTCCTTAAATCATTTCATTGAAGTTGAGTATAATTCCAAGCAACTTCTTCATGCTTCAGTCATGCGATTGTATGATTTCTCATATTGGTTATTTCCATCTAGTTTCCTGTGTATTTCATTGTAATCTTTTCTTTTTTGGTAGACCATTTATTAAGAAAACAACCTCACATGTTTCATTATGTCATATTTTCTCACAAATATAAAGTGTCATTAAATAACTTGTAAGTACTTAATTGTTACTGCTATGTTTATCGCCCCCAAATGCCCTGGTACATCCGAGAGTGGGGAGAGTCGGCTTTCTCCCCTCGAAATGTTCTCACGTAGCCATGCGTATACAGCTACTGACTGAGAATACTACTCACTGCCCTCTCGTGGACGAAAAGCGAATGTCTGGCACTTTAACAGGGTTGGTGGACACGGAGGAACCACCTAGGCGAGTTGGAAATCCCTGGTTCCAAACCAATGGTTCTCATGGGCTCCAATATCTTGAGGGAACGAATGGCGTTTGAACCAATCGTTGGTCACCGGCTACCATGAGAATGTATCTCCTAACGTTGCTTCACTGCCTTGTGGATTAGACATCGAGGTCAAAAGCTCCGGGTGTGGCCTCCACAGAAAATCCACCTGCTTCGGTTTGGGCACTCGGGCAGTATCACAGACCACACACAAATCAGGTGACTTGTGTGGCGCCTATGTATTTGGTGCCCCTTTTTACCGATATATATGTGTTCAACCAAATAAATAAATAAATGAACTACGTTTTTCAGTAAACATTTCATTACAAATTTATGTTGTAAATTGATTTACAATATTACATTTGTTACTTCTATGCTAATGTATATCAAGTTTTCATTGAGATCAGTGAACTTTTTTCAGATTTCAACCACCAGTTTGAAAGTTACCTCATTGGTTAAACAGTTTACATGAGCAAACAATCAAATAATCAATAAAATAAGTCAAATTCTATGGGTCAGACAAATTCGAAATTTCCACACAAATAGCATGTATGTAGTTGTTCATTTCTCTTATTAAACACAACGAAGGTTTGGTCTTATATGAACCCTATAATGAGTCTCAACCAAATATTTCACAATGGAGAAAGACTTTTGTCTACCCTGTGCTCTTCATTGACCATTGAAATCTTTTATTGTATAGTCAATTAAGTGTGCGTTCAACCACTCTTACTTTGAAGATTACGTTGACTCCTCGTCTGTGTATGTGTTCATAATCACATGTAAATTGGTATCAGAAGGGGTTTTATGGAGATTGTAGTAATTTCAACAGTTGAGATCATGAGTCAATTGAAGCTAGACCACCATGGAAAACCTGGAAGCACTGGACGGCCGTTTCGTCCTATCGTAGGACTCCTCAGCAGTGCGCATCCACGACTCCGCCTCGCAGGGTGAACACAATATGGTGTAATACAATAAACTACATGCCACTTAGATTTATTATTTACTTATTCATTTATCCAACATTAGTATTAGTCTCGTGAATCTACATAGCACTCACTCTACTTTACTATTTCTCACTGATTTCACAATTCTAATTGCACTGTTAGTTCTCTCAACCTATTTGACTCATATTTATTTTGATCATGAATCTTATCATTTCATTTAATGTATAAGCTGCATATGAATCACCTCAACATTAATCTAAAAAGTGACCGGGTTGAAGGTAAAGTACACCGTTTAAAGTTATAGAATAGAAACGTTGTTAATTTGGATAATATAATTGTAGAAACTGAAGTGAATTTATTGAAAAGAATATTCTTCATTTTTATATTTTTCCAATAATAACGTCTTGGACTGAATGTGAAAACCCTACAGATCGCTAACGTAAGTCTTTGTATCAATATAAACTCTGTGAGTTATCAATCTTTCGGTAAAAACCTTTACTCCTTCCTCATTTGTATCTCTAGTGCAGAGATAATTGCTCATATTCACCTGGAGTTCTAGCGAGAAACAGTGACCAGTGGAGTTCAACCAGGTTTATTGTAAGATAGTAACTCACTCAAGACAGTGCTGGATGTGTCGCTCAATTTCGTGGACTTGTTGAAGTTAGACATTGACACCGTTCGATGTCGGCTCAATGGTCTAGAGGTTAAGCGTTCACGCGCGAGGCTGATAGGTCCTGGGTCCGAGTTTTGAGGGCGGGATCGTGGATTCGCACCGCTGAGGAGTCCCACAGTAGGACGAAATGGTCATTCAGTGTTTCCAGGTTTTCCATGGTAGTCTAACTTCAATTGACTCATGATTTCGACTATTGAAAATGTATGTATAACCAAACTGTTCCATACATATATGACGCTAATATGTCACATAGTCCTGATAATCTTTCTCTCCTGACTGTGTTATTCAGAATTATTTTCATCATTTTTAATTAATAGAAATAAGAATCTGTGAAATTTTCAGTCAAATTAGTTTCTAGTTTCTATGTATGAAGTAACTGACTATATGGATAATGAGATTCTTATTTCATACAAATCAGACTGAATTATATAGATATTTATTTTAGCATTTATTCAAGGTAATGGATTTACTATTCTTTGGATTAATTAGACTACTTATAAAATTTAAAGAGGAAGAATGTATTGGTGGAAATCTCAGTGAATGGATTTGAAGTAAATTCAACGTTTTACCTGGAAATCTGGTCCAAGTATTTTCAAGGAAATATAATCAAACATCACAATTATCGAATATAAATAGGGGTACATGGTTCTCTGGTTCATTGTATACTGAATAGGTCATCCAATCGATGTTAACAATGTTAACGTTGATTGAATGACGTATTCAGTATACAGTAAACCAGAGAACCATGTACCTATTTATATTCGATAATTTTGTTGTTTGATTATATTTTCCTTGAAAAAGCTTGGACCAGATTGCCAGGCGAAACGTTGGATTTACTTCAAATTCTTTCGCTGAAATTTTACAAATACATTCTTCTTCTTTAATGTCTCAAATACTGTGAAACTATTCAATTAAATTTAGACGACAGTTCGTGTGTACTTATAAAACTGTTAGTAGTACAATATATACAAACGTTTTAAATGTGTATATTGTTTTAAACAATTGTTCATAATTTTTAAAATTAATTTCCAAATAAGAAACTTCAAATAATTATGAAGTTAATGATTTAAACTTTATGCTATAAATTTACCTGATGATTTTGATGTAATTTTGTAAGCAGCTGACGAGAACCTACGAAATAAAATGAATTCATGCTATTCTGCTAGAATCTTTGTTCTTGCTCTTTTCAAAATGATAAAGGGAACTATGTGTATGAAATTTCTCAAAAAACGCCTCCCTGAACAGTTATTTAAGTCACTGAATCACCTTGTGACAGTACGTTGCAGAATATCAAGAGAAGTGACAAGGGTCAAGTTTTATGGTGAATGTCTCACGTCAGGCTGTTTCCCACGTCAGTTTGTAAAATCCTTACGTTCATGTAAACTTCCACCATCGCTTAAAAACCTAAGACGTATTACCAAATCTCATATTGAATCGACAAAATTACTCATTACACGACTAAGAACTGAGGCCGGTGCTTTTGGTAAAGCCGTTAATAATCTAAACATCGTATGTCGAATAAAATTCATGAACTTTATTCGTAATCTTCAAATCAAGGTTTGCAAGGATTTCCATAAATCTCTATCGAAAACTCTGATAAGAGAACAACTATGTTTAGGGTTTCCGGAAAACCCTTCGAAGTTTATCTATAACTTATCAAATACGAAGCTTAATAGTATAGAAACAGAAGCCTTATCACTGGGACTCAAATTTCATATACCGAAACCAAATACTGACAGGATTGATACAGAAGCTCAATTCGAAAATCTGTTTGACCAGTTAAAAGATTTGCAGCCAATGAATGAGGAAAAGAAAGGATGGTTCAAATCAAAGTTAGTTGATATTGCCAACCAATACTTCGTGTCATCAACACCAAAGTCGAATATTCTATCCAAAGAACATCTAATAGCCCTCAGAAACATCAAACGAAATAATGAGGTGATGGTTTTACAACCGGATAAAGGTTCAGGTGTTGTCCTAATGAATACAGCTGATTATGTCACTAAGATGAAGTCAATCCTCGACGACCAACTGAGGTTCAAAGTAGATAAATCCCAGAAAGATTTGACTGATTCAACAGAAAAACGAATCACAAGCATGCTTAGAGAACTCCTAAAAAAGAAAATGATTGATAATTCTACTTACAACGATCTAAAACCACGTGGTTCAAGTCTACCTCATATGTATGGTTTACCAAAAGTTCACAAACATGACGTTCCTCTTAGACCTATCCTATCAATGATTAACTCACCATATCATAAAGTCGCACGCTGGTTAGCAGAAAAACTAGAACCTGTTCGTCGTAGATTAGCAACATATACGTTAAGAGATTCATTCCAGTTTGCTGATAGACTAAATCATACGAATGTTAACGACAAGTTCATGGTCTCTTTTGATGTAACATCCTTGTTCACCAATATACCACTCTTTGAAACTATTGATATAATTTGTAAGAATGATGATCTCCTACCTTTACCAGCCCCAGAATTCAAAAAACTACTACTAATATGTACAACGGATGTTCAGTTCCAATTTAACAACACCATATATCGCCAAGTCGATGGCGTAGCAATGGGTAGTCCACTCGGTCCAATTATGGCAGATATTTTTATGGGGTATCTTGAAAACACGATACTTAAACAGGCAATTAATGAAACAACCGAATACTCCAGATATGTGGACGATACATTTATTATCTGTAATAATAAACAACATGCAATCCGCCTGCTCAAACTCTTCAATAACGCTCATACTAACATACATTTTACTATGGAGCACGAACAGAACGACATGTTCCACTTTCTTGATGTTGCCATAAAACGCAGGAGAGACGGGACAGTTCAACGCTCAATTTATAGAAAAAGTAATTGGAATGGCCTCTACCTAAATTTCAATAGTTTTTGTCCAATTAGTTACAAGAAGGCGTTGGTTAAAACACTATTTTACAGGGCAGAAAAGATATGTACCACCGACAAACTAGAAGAAGAATTAATGAACGTAGAAAAATGTCTAAAAGAAAACTTTTATCCACAAAAGTTTATTGACAAATATAAAAGGCCCAAAGAAAAGAAGACGGAAATAACTATGGTCAATAAAAAACCAGTATATATAAATCTTAACTTTAAAGGTGATTATGTCGCACAAATTATCAACAAGAGACTGAATACAGCGATAACCAGAACTTATCCGGCTGCTAAACTTTTAATTCTCTATAAAACAACATGTTCAATAACTCAATCAAAGATCGACAAGCAACCCTTTCAGGTTACCGCCAACTGTATTTATAAATTTACGTGTACCTGCCAAAGCAGCTACATCGGCCGAACTGAAAGGAGAGCATATCTTAGATTCTTTGAACATGTTCCAAAAAGTCTTAGAACAAGGGAAAGGAAGACTCTGAACAGTGCAATCACCAAACATCTCCTTGATACAGGACATCAGGTAGATACCTTACAATCCTTTAGGGTGATTAGTAAGCAGCCAAACTCCAGTCTTCTGAAGTTTGCTGAAGCCATTGCCATCAGGCGTCAAAAACCTGACCTATGTATTCAAAAGGAGACGGTGGTTAATCTTTCCTTGCCCTGGTGACAAATATTCCTTCACTACACCATAAAATTTCATTTTATTTTATTTATTTATTTATTTTTCTCTTTTGCATTTATTACATCATTGACTCTATTTTATTTTTTCAACCGTCTTTCAAATTAATAATCTTTCAACTGAACTCTACTCACTACATTCCTTCAATGTTATTCATTATGTAATCGATTGTTTCTAACCCACTTTTGAACTGTTGTCACAATTAATGTTGTAGAATATTCTTTCACATTAGGTATATATTTACAATATTCAGTTAGCAATTTAAACCCATTATGTAATTATGATTTTTAAATATCACAGGTTGTAAGCAGCTGACGAGAACCTACGAAATAAAATGAATTCATGCTATTCTGCTAGAATCTTTGTTCTTGCTCTTTTCAAAATGATAAAGGGAACTATGTGTATGTAATTTTTTTCTCTGGGCTGGATGGTTTGGTCGTAAGGTTTTCATCGTTCTGCTGAACGACATTATCAGCACAAACTTCAGGTAGAAGTGAAGTGTTCGAATTTCTCCGCATGCGGTTTACAGCTTGTCCTATAGACCTCAATGTTGCACAAGATCATGGATCGACCGAATTTAGACATTAACACCGTTGTATATCTAGAAGCTAAGCGTTCGCTCGTGAGACCGAAGGTCCTGGGTGCGAGTCCCGTGCACGTGAACGTGGATGTCCACTAGTGAGGAGATTCATACCAGAATGGAACGGCCGTCTGGTGCTTCCAAGTCTTCAAAAGTAGTCCAGCTTAGAGTAAATCGTGAACTCAATTTTGAAAATATTACAAACTCCATGAATCCCCAAAAGTAATGATCGTATATTTGTCAATAAATACACTAAATACAGTTAATTAAGTGAAAATAACCGAGCCATTTCTTTTGAAAACATTTTCTGACTTGAAAAAAACACATATTTAAGCAAGTAAGATTTCTTTTCAAATAGATTTTCATTAAACTTTACCTTATTAAACCCTCACCCTTTCTCTTTCTCCTGGTGATCGACTGGATCATGAAGACGTAAACATCTGAGGGGTAGCATGGGATACAGTGAACAATTAGGACGCCGTTGGACGATCTAGACGAACAGTGTAGCGGCAGCAGTAGGTCTCAAAATACACAAAGGGAAATGAAAGATTCTCTGTTACAACACAGCATGCAACAATCAAATCACACATTACACAGAAGCTTTGGACGATGCAAAATCCTTTATATATCTGAACAGTATCATTGATGTGCAAGATGGATCTGATGCAGATGTGAATGTGCGGATCGGCAAAGCAAGAGTAGCATCTCTATAATTGAAGAACATATGGAAATCAAAACAACTATCTGTCAAACAACACCAAAGTCAGAATTTTCAATACAAATGTCAACACAGTCCTACTGTATTATACGGAAACTTGGAGAACTACGAAATCCATCATCCAGAAGATACAAGTGTTTATTAACAGTCGTCTGCTCAAGATACTTCGAATTCGTTAGCCAAACCCTATCAGACAGTGACAAAGTACTGTGGGTGAGAACAAACCAGATTGAAGTGTAGGAAGAAATGTGGAAGAAACGCTGGAAGTGTATAAAACACACATTAAGGAAAGCGCCGAAATGCATCACAATGCAAGCCCTTATATGGAATCCTTAAGGTGAAAGAAGGAGAGGGAGACGAAAGAACATATTATGCCCAGAAATGGAGACAAACATGAGAAGAATGAACAACACTTGAATAGAACTAAAAAGGGAGGCTGAGGACTGGTCGGCAGCCTATGCTCCATTGTCAGCAACAGGCGTAAGTAAGCAAGTAATATATTTATATGAATATATGAGGAATATTAGGTCAGTCACAATTCATGGGATAAGTATATTAATGGAATTGATTGCATAATTACTTTTGTGTATAAGAGTAAACCATGATGAGCTAGTTACAAACACAATTGCACGATGAGAACTTTTATTATTCTGTTATTAAATTAAATTTTCTATTACTGTTACTATTATTATTAGTATTCATAATGGCATAATTTATTCAATCTTGTTTATCAGTTTAAATAAACGCCCAAATAAATGCTGACACCCAAACAGAATGTACGAGACAAATAATTGTTTCTCTAAAAACGTTTATAGAGTTTATCATGTAATCTGATGTTATCTTTTCAGTTAGCTATTTATTAACTTATTTATTTAATTACGGATGTTGAGTAAGGGGGAGAACGCCAGGAATAAGCTTACTGTCTAAATATTATGCTATTTGAATGTATTGATCAAGATGTATCTACAGTTACTGCTCATAATGCCGACTGATGAAGATTCGAGTTAGGATCATGGATACCCTTTGAAGACTAACGACAATAACCAAGAAATCTAGTACCAAACTTCTTGTCAGTTAGCTCCAGTGATTTAATATTAAAGACATAATAGATGTTTTGTGTTACCGTAGTGAACAAGAACACCGTTGGGGACAATCGAAGGTGTTTAACACAAAATTGCATCCTGTTTTCATTCTTTACCGTTCGATCCTCTTGTCTCTCTGCTGCCAGACATTCTGTTCACGACTAACGTCATATACTACTTATGTCAATAAAGTAGCACACACTACATTACCACTCGAATAATTTTAGGGACTGGAAACTGATAGGTAGGTAGACAGACAGATGCGTGGATAGATAGATAGATAGATAGATAGATAGATAGATAGATAGATAGATAGATAGATAGATAGATAGATAGATAGATAGATAGATAGATAGATAGATAGATAGATAGATAGATAGATAGATAGATAGATAGATAGATAGATAGATAGATAGATAGATAGATAGATAGATAGATAGATAGATAGATAGATAGATAGATAGATAGATAGATAGATAGATAGATAGATAGATAGATAGATAGATAGATAGATAGATAGATAGATAGATAGATAGATAGATAGATAGATAGATAGATAGATAGATAGATAGATAGATAGATAGATAGATAGATAGATAGATAGATAGATAGATAGATAGATAGATAGATAGATAGATAGATAGATAGATAGATAGATAGATAGATAGATAGATAGATAGATAGATAGATAGATAGATAGATAGATAGATAGATAGATAGATAGATAGATAGATAGATAGATAGATAGATAGATAGATAGATAGATAGATAGATAGATAGATAGATAGATAGATAGATAGATAGATAGATAGATAGATAGATAGATAGATAGATAGATAGATAGATAGATAGATAGATAGATAGATAGATAGATAGATAGATAGATAGATAGATAGATAGATAGATAGATAGATAGATAGATAGATAGATAGATAGATAGATAGATAGATAGATAGATAGATAGATAGATAGATAGATAGATAGATAGATAGATAGATAGATAGATAGATAGATAGATAGATAGATAGATAGATAGATAGATAGATAGATAGATAGATAGATAGATAGATAGATAGATAGATAGATAGATAGATAGATAGATAGATAGATAGATAGATAGATAGATAGATAGATAGATAGATAGATAGATAGATAGATAGATAGATAGATAGATAGATAGATAGATAGATAGATAGATAGATAGATAGATAGATAGATAGATAGATAGATAGATAGATAGATAGATAGATAGATAGATAGATAGATAGATAGATAGATAGATAGATAGATAGATAGATAGATAGATAGATAGATAGATAGATAGATAGATAGATAGATAGATAGATAGATAGATAGGTTTCAGTTAAGTGTTTGTTACAAATTAGTGATCAATGAGTGCTCAAATATAGTTGATTACCTTTAATAATACAGTAATTAGTAGGTAAATTTATTCAACAATTTCAATGTAGATACAACAAGTTCATATAAAATGGTATTTATGAACAGTTTATAAGTACACTCGGAATGAACATGTAAAAGTTTTTACATTTATCATTAGTATAATTAGAGGTTATTTTTCATTGAATAATCGTTACAAATTAATGGTTAAATAATTTCACTTTGTATATTCGTTTGTAGAACATATGGAACTCAAAACAATTTTCAACCAATATCAAAGTGAGAATTTTCAATACGAACGTCAAGGTAGTTCTACTGTACGGAGCTGAAACTTGGAGAACTACTACAACCATCACCAAAAAGGTACAGGTATTTGTAAATAGCTGTCTGTGCAAGATACCCAACATCCATTGACCGGATACCATCAGCAACAGCCTTTTGTGTGAGAGAACAGACCAGCTTCCAACTGAAGATGAAATTAGGAAAAGACGATGGAAATGGATAGGACATACATTACGCAAATAATCAAACTGCATCATGAGGTAAGCCCTAACTTAGAATCCTGAAGGGAAGCGGAAACGAGGAAGGCCAAAGACACATTATGTTGGGAAATAGAAGCAGATATGAAAAAGATGAATAACAACTGGAAGGAGCTGGAAAGGATCGGGCAGGACAGGGTTGGATGGAGAATGCTGGTGAGCGGCCTATGCTCCTTCACGAGGAGTAACACGCTATTCAACAATTCATTCAACAATTGTATACTCATCAGTTAATTGATTAAATAATCATTTTTTTCTAATCAGAATGATTATTTGTAATTTAGAAAGATAATTTAGTCAAGAAGAAGAGTTCTGCCTTGTATAGAACTATACCTTTATACTATCAAGAAGGTGTACATCAAAACAAAACCTAAGTTCAATGTTTTAATGGATTGAAATGTTTAAGCAGATAATATAGCACTAGACGATTGTACTATGCATTGATAAGAAACTGAATAAGTAAATCAACAGATAATTAAACAGATAACATTAGAAAGTACGGTAAATGTAATTTACTTATCTAAGGAAATTCTAATATGTGTGTGGTGTGGATTACTTATATCCATATATGTAGTATATAACGGTGATCAGGCATAGAATGTATTTCAGTAGATGATCGATAAGAAAAGAACGGAAACGGAACGCGATTGGTATGGGAATGTATGAATAATGAAATCTGAGACAATGGACTGATATTTGCAAAAGAAGCAGTCA
Organism: Schistosoma haematobium; assembly: GCF_000699445.3. Taxonomy (NCBI): domain Eukaryota; kingdom Metazoa; phylum Platyhelminthes; class Trematoda; order Strigeidida; family Schistosomatidae; genus Schistosoma; species Schistosoma haematobium. The sequence continues at coordinate 42,078,413 of NC_067198.1, read as the reverse complement.
TATTTTAGACTGTGGATTGATATTTTGCAAACTAACTATTTACTATCTGGTTCTCAGATTTTAGTGAAATGTTCTGTAATTCTGTGCTCAAGTATATTCGATTGTCCCAACTCGTGTTCTTGTTCACTACATGTGTATTTTCTGCTATGTAACGAGTCGCTCGTCTCAAGTATCTACAGTTGATTGACCGTTGAGTAAAAAACCCTATATCATGTTTGTTCAGTCCTTAAATGCTCACTGAATTCTATCAATTAAGTTGCAAGATGGCAAGTGGTTTAATGATCAGTCAATCGTGACCCGAATAACTCAACGCTAACACTACAGGCGTTAGAACTGGGTAACACGAGTTTTAATACATCAGAATACACCACTTCAAGCATGATTACAGGTAAACTTCACTGATAAGTGCAAAATAGTACAACGTACATTCGGCGGCCTGGTTGAATATCTGGGTTACCTGTTCCTACCATCTAGATATTTCAACAAGTTATCTGTTTCCTTTTTTGTTTTAGCAGATTATTATGTCAATTAATCTCATAATTTGTTCACGTGCGTTTGTGAAAAGTTTATGACCTTTCTTGGTACAAGTTACAAAAATGTACAATCGGAGATATCGTGATTGCTGGCAATATGGATTGGAAAGAACGAACATTATTCATATGTCTATTTCTGAAATGCTAATATTAAACTGGCGATCGCTCTACATTTATCGTCAATATCGATCAATGATAAGTCTTGATAATTGAACACTACAGTCGGTTCCTAAGGTATTCTCGTAATCCCCAAGCTAGAACTACACAGCAACCTCAACACGATAAGAAAGACGCAAAAAATGTGAGAAGCAGTTTATATAGGGTTTTTATAGTATTTTAGATGTCCTTGGGTTTCCCGAAAAAATAGTAGCAGTATAGTAATCAGCCAATCAGAAGCTCTACATGTGACTTTTTACTTTCTTGATGTTTTTGGCTAGAATTCTAGTGAACGCTGATTGGATAAAATGCTTCTTAGTGTTTCCTGAGCCTTTCTGGTCTTTGACGAGAAATTTTCTGGATCACCCCAACAATCAAGAAATAAGAAACGAAAACTAGCTGAAATACTTTGTGCTGCGAATTCTATATTGTACCAAAAATATAATACTGAATAAAGCTAATAATAATAAGTTTAGTTGTTAGTATGAAATCAGGAGTCGATCTAAGATAGACGACCATTGAAAACGTGGAAGCACTAAACGATCGTTCCATTCTAGTATGGGACTCTTCAACAATGTGCATCCACAATCTCGTGCATATGAATCAAACTCGGAACCTTCAATCTCACACACGAACGCTTAACTCCTAGACCATTGAGCCGACATCCAACGGTATTAATTACTAACTCCAATCAATCCATGATTTTGTGCAACTCTCCATGTATTACCTGAGGTGGATAGCTGACTTATATCCGGCACAAATCGGGTTCGATTGGTTACGGCTTCTTTCAGAATATTCATGAACCGATAATTTCATACACTTAATAATGAAAAGGAAATACACTCGTTATTTGTAAGTTTTTGAAATCGTTACATATTAAATATTACTAACTTACTACTAACTTACGCCTGTTACTTCTCGTGGAGGAGCATAGACCGCTCACCAGCATTCTCCATCCAACCCTGTCCTAGGGGATCCTTTCCAGTTGTTATTCTTGGTTTTTCCTTTGTGTATGTCAAGGCCCACTGATGCAGAGACTGCTGCTACACTAGTTGTCTTTATCTGCATTTGTTCGTGTGTATAGGATAAGAGGGCTAGGTCGTCTGCGAAGTCCAAATAATATAATTGGTTCTGAGCTGTCCATTGTATTCCATGTTTTCCCTCAGAGGTCGAGGTCTCCATCGGCACTTGTCCCTCCTCCCAAATCTTTCTAAATAGAAAGTGAAGCATGTTTGTAGGTACTTAGATGTCTGACTTCAGTGCTTCAGCTGGTATGTTGTCGGGTCCTGCTGCTTTCCCGCTCATGATTTGTCTGATGGCCATTCTGATTTCTTCGGTCGTTGGTGGGTTGACATCTATAGGAAGATCTGTGTGTGCTGCTTCGATGTCCGGTGGATCCATTGGAGCCGGCCTATTCAGGAGTTCCTCGAAGTATTCTACCCATCTGTTTCGCTGTTGTTGAATTTCAGTGATTGGCTTGCCTTCTTTGTCTTTGACCGGCCTCTCTGGTTTACTGTATTTCCCAGTTAGTTTCTTCGTTGTATCGTAGAGCTGTTTCGTATTTCCTTCTCTAGCAGCTTTTTCTGCCGTCGTTGCTAATTCTTCCACGTATTTCTTCCTGTCGGCTCTAATGCTCCTCTTCACTTGCTTGTTGGCTTCAATTTACTCAGCTTGTGCTCGGACTTTCTCTGCTCGTGTTCGGCTGTTGTTAATTGCTGTCTTCTTGTTCTTCCTTTCTTTGATCTTGTCCAGAGTTTCTATAGAGATCAATTCATTATGATGATGCTTCTTTAGACCCAGAACCTCTTGACACGTTGTCCTCCATAGTAGCTTCTTCTTTCAGTAGATCCTATAAGGCCTGGAAGCTGTTGTTGAGAGATATCTTGAATTCGTTGATTTTGTTAGTATCTCGAAGGAAGGCTGTATTGAACCTTTGTAGTGCTGTTTGTCCAGTTGTCCAGTTTTTCTTTAGCTTCAGTTTTAAATTGGCCACAACTAGGTGGTGATCTGAAGCTATTTCAGCTCCTCTCCTGGTTCTCATATCTTTCATTGTCCTTCAGAATTTTTTGTTGATGCAAATATGATCTATTTGGTTCTCTGTGGTGTGGTTCAGTGAGATCCATGTAGCTTTGTGTATAGGTTTGTGTGGAAATATTGTGCCTCCTATGACCAATTTGTTGAATGCACATAGATTTGCAAATCGTTCCCCATTTTCGTTTCTCTCTCCCAGTCAATCCATATCGTCCCATGATATCTTCATATCCGGTGTTGTCTATTCCGACTTTGGCATTTAGATCTACCATCAGAATGGTGAGTTCCTTTCTTGGGCATTTCTCTATGATTGACTGCAGCCGCTCGTAGAATTGATCTTTACTGTCGTCGTTGCTATCATTGGTGGGTGCATAACATTGGATAATATTCATTGTGATCCCCTCCTTCTTTGTTTTGAGTGATGCTTTGATGATTCTGGATCCGTGAGATTTCCATCCTACAAGCGCATTTCGTGCTACTTTGGACAGCATTAGAGCAACTCCTTGAGTGTGTGGAGCATTTTTCTCTTTGTGGCCGGAGTATAACAGCATCTCTCCCGTATTTAGCCTTTGTTGTCCAGCTTGGATCCGATGAGTTTCGCTGATTCCGAGTACTTCCAAGTTGTATCTCCTCGTTTCCGTTGCTGTTTGTCTGGTATTCCCGGTCTTCCACATTTTCCGAACGTTCCATATACCTATAAAAATTGTTGCTCTGGTTGTTAGAAGGGACATCGGTCTCATGACTTCCGAAGGAACTGGGCTTTCTCCATGAGGCGTCATAACTCTTCTAAATGAAGACCTTCTCACTCCCAGGACAGAGTTCAAATGATTTGGATTTTTTTTCTGGTAAGCGTTTTTTTAGCGAGTTAGTTTTCTACGGGATGGGGACGCTAACCCCAACATGTGATAGAAGAAAGTTTTAAGTATGCTAGTTCAGTAATTGTTTAGTTAGTACATGTATTACAGAGATCCAATACATCAGCCGGCAACTTTTAATTTTTCTTAAATGGACAGCCTGTTGATTTATGAACGGAGTAATTAAGGTCATTTCCTGTGCCAGATCGAATTAATGATAATTATCTAGAATTAGAGAAATTAAAACGAAAACAGAGAGCACGGAACAACAAAGCAGTAATTACCAAAATATGTCAATCAGGTCTACCAAAATGTATGTGTCATGTGACACAGTGATATACTGTTGATGTTAAATATTCAAATTAGTTAAGGTTGCTAGAGACAGTGTTAATGTAAAGTGACAGCAAGTAGATGGCTGTACTTAGGGAATGCACTAATAAAAATGGCTAAGCATATTGTTAGAGAATATCAAAAACATGACTGATTTGACTCAAATATTATAGAAACACAAATAACTTTAGAGTTTGCCAAATAAGTTTAAGAGTTTATTTTTTAATGGAAGTCCTTTGAAATCCACACGAGAACAGTTGTAGAGCAATCACTCCTTTCTAATTATTGGTTTTTGATCTATGACCCCCTTCGAAGTAACTGGTTTTTGTATAAGCTACACAATTAAGTAAAAAGTACTAAATGGTTAACAGTGATAGGTTTCATGCAATTCTAACAATAAGATTTCAATAAATAAATAAGTTAGAATAATTAATTAGAACAATTCATAATATAATATCAATCCAGCAGATATTATTTATAAGTATATGAGTGTATATCAACAGGATACGGAACACTGCTCTAGCCAGAACTTATCCGGCAGCCAAACTTACAATTCTGTATAAAATAACATGTCAATAACTCAATCAAAGGTTGACTAGCACCCCTTTCATGTTATCATCAAGTGTATTTATAAATTTACGTGTATCTGCCAAAGCAGCTACATTGACCAAACAGATTTTTGAACATGTTCCAAAAAAGCCTCAAAACAAGAGAAAGAAAGAATCTAAACACTGCAATCACCAAATATCTCATTGATACGAGACATCAGGTCGATACCTTGTAATCCTTCACGGTAATTAGTAAACAGCTGAACTACAGTCTTCTGAAGTTTGCTGAATGATATTAGACCACGATTGAAAACCTGGAAGAACTGGACAGTCATAACGTCCTATTGTGGGACTCCTCAGCAGTGTGCATCTATGAATTTGAAATGAAACAATTATATAATTGGTAATACTTAATGAATATCCCATTCTCTACAGACAATAATAGAACATAAATGAAAAAACAAACAAAACAAATCAAATGGTCCATTTTAATAAACAAAATCAGTCTATCTATAGTCACCAATTAGATTCACAAAAAAAATTCAACTATAAGTTTCATCATAGTTAACAAGCTCTAATCAACGAAATTATATTTGGGTGTATTCAATAATAATCACCAGGAAAGATTATTATTGAATATCACAACAACAAAAAAAGAATTCACTTTATTTGACTAGATCACTCTTCGAATTGACGACAATATTTAGAATTAAGATTAAATTGAAAAGAAACAAATAGCTTTGTTTATTATGAGAGCCAAATTTAATTCTACTGATTTCTATACACCATTAGACACTTTACTTGATTGTATGATGGTAGAACAAGGACATCCAAATGCCAGTAAAATATTATGTGATATTTCAATATTTCTTGGAAGTTTTATGGCTTATGTATTCCCATTGATTGGAGTCTTCGATTTGATTTCTAATTGTATTGTTGCTATAATATTTCTATATTATCTAGTGCAACATAATAGACAATTTGTATATCTAGGTGTTCTTGCTATATCAGATATTTCAATACTTATCACTATTGGATGGTTACGTTGGTTTCCTACATTTGGTTTACCATTTGCAACATCAGGAAATGTATATTATTTCATTTCATTAACATCAACTACTAGTTGTAAATTGTATATGTTCTTTCAATCGGTTACATGTATTTTTCGTGGAAATATCTTTCTAATAATGGCATTCGATCGTTTGTTGTTAATTCATAAACCATTAATCTTTAGGAGATATTCCAAATATATTGTCTGGATAATAATCAGCACAGTCTTCATTATAACTATTATAATGTCATTACCCATTTCCATCAATAGTGATTTGATTCTTATAATCAATCGTAAACTATGTTGGCATAAACACAACATTGATCTCTTAATCATTTATCAAGCTTTATTTTCATACACATGTCTAACACAATTTTTAATTGTCATTATGATTGATACATTTTTCTTAGTGAAAGTGATACGTTGGTCACGTGGTCGTCTTCAACCAACGGATACACAAACATCAAAAATGATTAATAATTCACGTATTATCACAATGCTTGTCCTTCATACTTTTGCATTTTTATGTGCATTACCATGTGTAATCGCTTATCTTTTAACAATCACTTTACATCGTCAAAATCTTCAAATATCCGAAGAATTTCTTCGTTTCTTATTACTTTTTTTGAATATCGGATGGACTTTAATTTTTCTTCAATCATCATTGAATATTGTTTTGTATTGTTTTCGTATTAATAAGTTTAAACAAATCTTACTTAAACCATTAACTACTCATCGTAACTAAACATCAATCAATCAATAAGAGATTAATTTCATTTGATAGATGATTATGAATTAATGATCTTGCCTACTACAGTATCAAACACATATTTGGACTTCATTTAATCTAAGCTTAATCGTTTCTATGGTATAATATTGATTTCATTTCATTGTAACGTTTGTCCTGTAAAATATTCTTTGTATTCATTTAATGTGATTGTTATTCAGCATATGTTTCTTTTTGGTAGTAATTTTGAGTATTTCCCTTATATGGGATATATGTTAATTAATCACCAAGTAAAGGTAAAGTCGATTTATGAATAAATGTATTATCTTAAATGTTTGATGTCTTTTGGAGAGTGAACTAAATCTTTTCCTTCAATCAGTATAGTCTACTACTTATCATTATGGAAGTCTCTGTGAATACTTATCAGAAGTTATCAAGCATTCAATATGATAATAGTTTCTCAATATCCGCGATGATGTATGCTACTGATGTCGACAGATATAAGTAGCATGTATCATCAATTGAAAATGAAATGTCTGGTAACAGAAGGTTAAGAAGATCGAAGAGAAGAGAATGAGAACAGAGAATGATTGGTGTGGAAACGAAGGAACAGTAAAGTCTGAGACAATAGATTGATGTTTCGCAAATGAAGCATTTACAGTATGATTCTCAGATTTGACTATGATATTGTGTGATTTTGTATTCTGATAAATTTGGGTGTCGCTGCCTGTGTTGTCCTTCACTACACCATGTCCAATTGGATATATTCGTGAACATGAGAAAGAAAAAAGTAAAGTTCAAGCAGGTAAACTAAATAAGCATAACAAATTGTTTTGTGATTTACTTACATTTTGACAGCCCAGTTGTTAATACATTTGTACAGAAATGTTTTTAATATTTTGTTAGACCTTAGATTTGACAAATACAGTTGTATGCTAGACATTTAGTTTATCTTCATTCACGTAGATAATGGTTTCAGCGTAACATGAAATATACCTTATTGAGTAATGTCCTACCGCATTTTACTCAGACTATTCACTAATAGAGGTGAAGTCCTGACGACTATCGGACAATTGAATGAAAGCGTATTCAGTGCATTATTCGTCTGTTTTAACTTACAGATCTATATAAATTACGTATCATTTAAAGTAACTATTGTACTAAAATATAGATATGCAAATGATAATTTCTGTTTTCAATAAACTATCGTCAGATTCAACAACACATTAGAGATGGTAACGTTGACAGATGTTCTAGAAATTTGCTCCTTTGTCTTTACCAATCCATTCTAGCTTGGTTTAACATAAGTGGAGTTGCAGTGGTCAATATTTCTAACACAGCTCTCCTAGTACGAACAAGTTACAAGGTTAAGATCCATCGATCTTTCTTAAGAAGCTATTATGTTTTTGATCCTCCAGATGATACAAGTGATTACATTACTAATCAAAAGACCCGGGGTCTAAATGTAAAAGAAATGGATCTAACCACTTCCTGATACTTCCCTATCAAATTATCTAATAGCCATTTCAATTATAAAGTAACGAAATACATATCCTCACATTTTTTACATTTTCATAACCTAAATCTATCTGATTTCATTACTCATTAACTTGCATATACACATTTGAATAATTTATTTAGAACCCACCCGAAATTAATTACCTCTTGGCAATCTCTGAAGAGCACTGTCATTTGATTGATAATCAAACACAATCAGTCATTATCAGCGTTGAGCCTGGCAGAGAAGTCTGTTGGCCCAACATGGCATAATCTGTTAATAGTGTAAGAAAAGTTAAACAACATGTAGAGTAAAAGGATTGCAATGATATGGTAGCAATGACAATGAAAAAACCATTGAGAATAGCTTTATAAAGATAGTGTATAAATGTTTATATGAGTGAGTAGTGTAATTCAAAATCGAGAGGAAAATAAGTGGATATACGCCATTGTGAACGATTTTGACATATGTCATCGGTAGTCGTCAGCATCTAGTTGTGGTTCACACGTGGTGTCGGTGTATACATTCTTTGTCTTCCCTTAAACCGTGTACTATATCCTTATACACAAACTTTCTTTTATACATTACTATCATTGAAGTGACTACTTCCATGATTTTGGTGTCCATCATGTTGTGCTAGTGAGGTGTGGCAACTTGGACCGATACATATATGTACATGGTCCTACGTTGTAGCCGACTGACTGACTCACACGTGGACCCTGGTCAGGTTGTTCACATCAGCCAGCGTGGCTTAAGCCATCAGTTAATGGACTCATAGACTGGTGCCAAGTTTCTGTTTGACCACATCTACAGTTATTTAAACCTATTCCTAATCCAGCAAACATGGTCTATTGAGATAAAATGCTATTAAGGATAAATCATACATGTCCACCACGGTTTATGAACTATTATAACTTCACCATCCAATATCCTACTTTTACCTAATACACTATTTCTAACCTCAACATTATCCACTCACTCGTTTTACCAAACTCAAGCAATGTACCGAGCACTTAAGCCTGTTACCCCTCGTCGAGGAGCATAGGTTGCCCACCAATATTTTCCATCCAACTCTGTCTTAAACGGTCCTTACCAGTTGTTTCCAGTTGCCATTCATTCTTTTGATGTCTGCTTCCAAATCCTGACACAGTGTGTTCCCTGGTCTTCCTCTTTTCAGTTTCCCTTCAGCATTACAAGTTTACGCTTGCCTCATGATGCAGTTTAATGACTTCCTCAACATGTGTCCTATCCACTTCCAACTTCCTTTCCTAATTTCTTCTTCAGACAGAAGCTGGTTTGTTCTCTCCCACAATAGGCTGTCGCTGATGGTATCCGTCCAACGGACATTGGGTATCTTGCGTAGACAAGTGTGTATAAATACTTGTACTCTTGATAGTAGTGGTTCTCCAAGTTTTGGCTTCGTATAATGGAACTGTTTTGACTTTTATACCGAAAATTCTGATTTTGTTGTTGGCTGACAGTTTTTTGAGCAGCAGGTATTCTTCAGTTGTAGAAGTGATGTCCTTGCTTTTCCGATCCGTGCATTCACATTTGCAATAGATTCTCCTCTTTCATCAGTAATGCTGCTCAGGTGGGTACGCAAACGTTTTCACCTCTTTCAGAGCTTCCCCATCAAGAGTGATTGGGTTAGTATTCCCCGTGCTGTATTTTAGGATCTTGATTTCTACTTTGTATCTGTGGAGGTCTACTGATGTAGAGGATACTGCTACACTAGTTTTCTACATCAGCGTTTGTTGCTCCGTATGAGACAGAAGAGCTACGTCATCTGCAAAGTGCAAATCTTCTGGTTGTATCTAGACTGTCCATTGTATTCCATGCATCCCCTCAGATGTCGAGGTCTTCATAATCCTGTCAACCACAAGAAGAAAGAGGATGGGGGAAAGTAAACAACTTTACCTGACTCCGTTCCTCACTTGGAATGCGTCTGTCAGCTGCCTTCATGCACAACTTTGCACTGTAGTCCATCGTATGAATTCCGGTTGATTTTGACGATTTTCTCAGGTACACCACAGTGTCGAAGAACATTTACATACGTTTCTCCTATCCACACTATCAGACGCCTTCTCATAGTCAAGGGAGTTGATGTATGGTGATCATTTTCATTCAAGTGATTGTTCAACGATGATCCGTAGTGTTGTGATTTGATCTGTACACAACCGATTCACAAGGAATCCGTCTCGTTTTTCTCGAAGTTGAGCATGTGCTCACTCTTTCATACGGTTCAGCAACACTCTGTTAAAAACTTTTTCTGTTACTAATAGTAATGTGATGCTTCTTTAGTTCTCACACTAGTTCAGATCTTCTTGATGAGGTATCCTTCATCCCAGTATGTCTGTGGTACTTGTTCCTTCACACAAATCTTTCTGAACAGGACATGTAGTATCTTTGCAGTTACCTCTGTGTCTGACTTCAATGCTTCAGCTAAAATATTGTCAGGTTCTATTGCTTTCCCACTCTTCATTTGCCTGATGGTTCTCAGAATTAAAAGAAAGTGAAGTAAATTTTAGTCTTTACAGACTGCTAACTGCTTGATAGAATCTACCTCTAATGAAAATCCAAAAACTACAACTATCTCAAAAAGATTTCAGACTCATAGTTTGAAAAAAGAAATATAACATGAAGAAAACTGGCGTAGTAAGAAGTGAACATTGAAATTGAAATTGAAAAGTTACCGTTTCACTGGTCCGAACATAAAATTCCCAATGAGTGTTTAGAATTACGTCTTTCATTGATGGAAGAGGGCAAAGAAAGGAGTAGGAATTACTAGAATAAATTTCATACTCCAAAAGTTTTATTCCCGTAGGCTTCAGATCTTTCAGTTAAACTAGTGAGTAATTAGATAATAATGACGTAATTAGATACTAAATCACAGATATAATTGAATAATGATTGATTAATTAAATAATCAAGAGTTATTATGAAACAAAAGTACCATGTAATTAGTTATGGTCAATTTTCAGTTTATGACATTCATTTAACTAGTATTCTAAAGCTTGATACTTTTTATGAACATATGTTTACTGACCAGTGGAGTTCAACCAAGTCTGTTGTGAGATAGTAACTCACTCATGATAATGGTGGACGGTGGCGCAACTTCGTAGATTGGTTGAATTTAGACATTAACACCGTCGGATGCCGGTCAACTCAGTGGTCTAGAGGTTAAGCGTTCGCGCGCGAGACCGATAGGTCCTGGGTTCGGACCTCGTGAGACGGGATCGTGGATGCGTACTGCTGAGGAGTCCCACGACAGAACGAAATGACCGTCTAGTTCATCCAGGTTTTTATGATGATCTAGCTTTAATTGATTCATGATCTCAACTATTAAAATGAATATATTATCCACAAAAACCCCTTCTGATATTAATGTCTGTAGTGTTATTTATTTCTCATTTAAAATTATTATCATTTAAATTTTGTTGTCATTTTTTTGTAAAACCAGTTATTTAGAATTTGTTTACAGTGTCCAGTGCAAATGTAGTCGAAACTAGTAGACTTATCTGATGAACTGCATAATTAGGGTTGTTAACATTACATAAAGCATTAACAATATGATAATAAATTTTTTTGTGATTTACTGAGTAGAAAAGTTGTATTTCTAACGTTTCGTCACTTAAATTAAGCCACTTCTTTAGAGTAAGTAAATAACCGAAATTAAATTAACACAAGTTTAAATAGTACAAAGGTAACAATGCAGAATATTTTGATTGTTTGGATAGCGCCAGTGCAACTCGTTATGTATGTGGAGCATTTTCTTTTTCATGACCGGAGTATAACAGCAGCTCCCCTGAAGCTAGTCTTTGCTGTGCAACCTGCATCCAATGTGGTTCACTGATTCTAAACACCTCTAGGTTGTATCTTTTCATTTCAGCAGCAACTTGAATAAGTTTCGCGGTCTCCCACATTGTACGAACATTTCATGTACCTAAATTAATGGTTGTTCTGGTTGTCAGAAGAGTCATCAGCCCAGTGACTTCCGAAAGAATTCGGTTTTCATCATGAGACGTCATAACTCTTCTAAATGAAGACCTTGTAACTCACAGGACAGAGTTCAAATGGTTTGAATTATTTTTTCTGGCCAGCGTTTTTTTAGTAAAATAGTTTTATAAGGAATGGGGTCGCTTATCCCATGTCAGACCCTCCTCTTTTATCCGAGCTTGGGACAGGTAGTAGCCCCATAGGAGCTCCAGGTGGAGTTGGAATACTTTGATTGTACTAAAAACATTCTGCCTTGTTTCCTTTAAACATGTGTTAATTTAACTCGGTTACTTGTTTACAATGAAGAAATGTCTTACATTAAGTCACGAAACGTCAAAAATATAATTTTTCTACTCATTAAGATACGACAACAACAATCTTCCACTTATATCGGGAACATAATCGATTAACATGGCAGATCGGATGCTGACATAAAGGCGAGGATTGGCAAAGCAAGTGCTGCATTCATACAGTTGAAGAACATATGAAACTCAAAACAACTTTCAAGTAATATCAAAGTCAGAATCTTCAATACGAACGTCAAGACGGTCCTACTGTACGGAGCTGAAACGTGGAGAACTACCAAAGCCATCATCAATAAGGTACAAGTATTTATGCATAAATGTCTTTGCAAGATACTCAAAATCGATTGACCGAATACCATCAGCAAAAGCCTACTGTAGGAGAGGAAAAACCAGGTTCCAGATGAAGAGGAAATTAGAAAAAAATGATGGATGTGGTTAGGACATACATTGGGGGAATCACCAAACTGCATTACAAGGCAAGCCTTAAGTTGGAATCCTGAAGGGAAACGGAAAAGAGGAAGGCTAAAGAACACATTATATCGGGAAATAAAAGCAGATATAAAAAAGGATAAATAACAACTGGAAAGATCTGGAAAGCATTGCCCAGGACAGGATTGGATGGAGAGTACTGGCGGGCGGCCTATGCTTCTCCACGAGAAGTAAGAGCTGTAAGTCAGTTAGTAAGCAAGTAAGATATAACAAAATATATGTATTAATAACTCTCTACTTAATTTAT